>NC_029791.2:34610335-34631842 GCF_000816755.2 Arachis ipaensis
TTCTATTATTAAAAGAACCGTCAGGAAAATTAGTTTCATCGAATTTTCAAATAAGAGAATCTAAAATTAATAGCCCTTTAAATCTATCTAAGTTGAAGATTAAAGAAGAAAATTCTGAAATAAAAGAATTAACAAAAAAGGTCGAAAAATTAAATGAAACCCTAAACACTAAATTATGACAATAAATAAAGAAGAAATATATGTAACTTATCAAGACAAGAAACAATAGCTCTTTGAAAGAGAAAATCGTTTGAATTATTTACAGTTTTCTGAAATAAATCAAAGAGCATTTGAAACTCTAAAAATAATCTATGACAAGTTAAAAAGAGAAGTTGAAGAGCTAGAAAAATTAATAGAATCTCTAGAAAATAGTAATGAATCAATAATAGAGTTTGCTTATTTATATCCAAGCTAAGCAGGTAGAAAAATTCATGACAATCTTTTCGAGTAGTATTTTATAAAGTAGCATCCAACTCAGAGACAAGCAACACCCAAGCCGTTTTATATTGCCCAATTTGGAACGCATAAGCTGAATTCTCATATTTACCGGCCCACCTGTTTGGAATACACACAAGGGAATTTGGTTTAACTTAATAATAATATTACTAATAATAAATAAATAAATAAAATTTTGATTTAACAATACTTGATTATTTAACTAAGAGTAAAGTACCAAATTTATCTACAAAAGATAATTTTCTCAACCAAATTACTTATAAAAAAAGGTGAATTTTATGTTGCCTATGACTTGGTGTCTAACTTTTGCCTAACTTATTTTTTATAGTAAATTTTGAATATTTAATAATTATTTACTTTTACACTTTTAAAATTAAATATTGATTTTTAACCCTTTTTGATAAATTAGGTAAACACTTTTAGGCACCATAACAATCACCATAAAAAAATAGTTAAATTACTTCAGTGGTCTTTATAGTATTTCCAAATTTATAATTAAGTCCCTATATTTTAAAAATTTTCAATTGGATCCTTACACTAGTTTTAATTTTGTAATTATATCATTCTTAATAGTAGACGTTACAAAAACATGTTTATCTATCCTATGTTAGTAGCGAATATATCTTGGCATATTCCATTAAGTTAAATGTTTTTAGGACGATAAGGATAATTACAAATTTAAAAGTAGTGTAGAGACTTAATTAAAAACTTTTAAGGGGTAGTGACTTAATTACAACCAATACCCCACCCTTCCACAAAAAAGACTTAATTTGTTCATGGGCAAGTTTAGATTTCTGTCTTTCATGGTAAATTTATTAGCATCATAAATTCATAATCATTCGTACTTTAGTTCTTAATCAATCAATCAATCGAAATTCAAGTAGAAACCATACCTGCACGCCTCACTTTCTGGAATCTGCAACTCCAAATTCTTTTCAAATGGTTGGAAAACCAAGTCCAACTTTCCATCATCTACTTTGTCTAGCGACGGAGGATCCCACTGATCATGAAAAAAGAACAATGATTCCTTTTATTTTTCATCTTTTAAATTGAAAACAAGTTTATAGACACGATCCTTCATAATTAGAGAAAAGAGAAAAGAAAAGAGAAAAAAGCACATTTAAAAACAAATCCCTTGTAATGATAGACTTAATAGCAAGTCTTGTAATTTACACAGCATTCAAGACTTGTTCTGTAAATCATACCATGTCCATGGTTTTCTCGGACATGATTTCCATTTCTTAACTTGATTTTGATGCACATGTAAATGTGTATTTGCCATCCAAACATGGGCAGTAGTTCCTAGTAAAGTAAAGGATTTCACCAGGATCAATAAAATGCAAAACAATTTCCATTTTTAATGTTATGCAGCATCCAATGGTAAAACTCCTTTTACTTTAGAGGATCCAAATTCGTGTTTTTGAAGCAATTTTTTGTTTGTCACAAGAAATGTTCTTTGATGTGGGTTGAATATAGTTAAGGTAGCTAGTTTAGGATAAGACTATTTAAGATTAGAAGAATTTAATAAAATGTGGAAAAGAAGTCATTAATCTTGGGGCATGCATATTTAGAACAAAAGAGAAAAAGAGAAAGAATACCTTTGGAGCATTATCCTTATCAACTGTGAGAGCTCTAATACCCTTCTCATCAAAAGACACAAAATTTTGCCTCAGATTTTAGTACAGATGACATCAAAATGTAAAACTGAGCAGCCTCTTTTGTGTCTAAAATTTGTTCTGAAATTCAATAAGCATACTACAATTACCTCATACATATCCTCGGATATTGTACTTCGTAGTATATTCATTGTTAATCTAAATTCCTTTTTTAGACATTCAGACAGTGTTTCATTCCTTCCGTCGCGAACCTGCACATATATTCAAGATGCTGCTTGACTGCATATCGAGCAACACGAAAATCTCCAAGTAGCATGTAGAACTTATTTTATTGATTCATTCACATAACGTCCAAAGGCTAGGGATTATTTCTGTTTTTTGTCCTCATTAATCTCATTTAAATTCCAAAAGGAAGTAATTCGGAAAACTAGCATAAAAAACATTGTAGCTTTTAAATACAAAGAAAAACTTAAAATATTCTTCTGCTTCATTAAGCATGAATTTTATATGCCCAAAAAATAATGAAATGAATGGAGTTCTAGAATCCAGTCTCAGATCATGGGAAATATATATAACGAAGTCCTTACCGATCTTAGTACTATTTTCAATGCGGTCGGTGATGTTCTTTTCATTCCTTTCAAAACTGTAGCTATCCATCCATTTCCTTCTTTGTTTGCTTCGGCTTCCTTTAGATAAAAAGCATACAGTCATACGTAGCTGAAAGAGAACATGAACACGAAATAAGAAAATAATGTGTAAGGAACTTGTAAGAAACTTACCAAAGATTTTATAATTTCTTCAATGGAATTTTTAGAGAAGCATTCATCAATTACTGACTGCCTGAAAATCTCCAAATACTGTCATTAATACAGTGCAATTTTCGGTTAATCAGAAAAGAAATTTGGATATCAATGATGAAATAGTGATTACTTGTTTAAGATACTGTCTTCATCAGGTTTGACTTCTGAAGAAAATTCTTCAATCACTGATCTTACAGCATTCTCATCACCGGAATTTAGGCTAATCAGTCGCTTCTCAAGTTCCACAATTTTCTGGTCCATATAAAATGTTATTATTATTTATCAAATTAACCCTCGAAGTCCATTTTATATCTACTGATTAGAAAATAGTATCTGACAATGTTCATCTTTGAATACCAAATCAGGCCTCAATTAAGCTGTAGCAAACGATAAATTAAAAACAAAATACTTAAGTTGTAGGAATGCAGATCCTTATAAAGCACTTTTTCGGGAAACATACGCCTGTATTTCACCCTACCCCACTTTGTTCTCTCTCATTTATATCCTTGGATCAATGTCCTCTGATCAGGTAAGGGAAAGTGGAAATAAAATAATTCAAGTTTCTGAAGTTTTGGCATAGTGTTGGAATGTGTTCAACTACAACACAAACTATTGGTTTACCAATTCCAAAGAAAATAGAATTATCAATGTCATTTACAAAAGTAAGCCAGAATTCCGAAGAGTTACAGGCACAACTATTATTGCAGTGTCTATACTAAAGAACCAATTTCTGTGCACATATTATTAACTTAAAGAGATAGGGACTGACTCCATGTGATTTTCCTACATTAACTAGCTTGTGCCCTTGGGCTTTCCAACAATTAATTGTGAATATATTTACAGTAGCATTTTCATGCAATAAAAATTATGCCGATTCCAGCTACAGGAAAAAGATA
Organism: Arachis ipaensis; assembly: GCF_000816755.2. Lineage (NCBI taxonomy): Eukaryota > Viridiplantae > Streptophyta > Magnoliopsida > Fabales > Fabaceae > Arachis > Arachis ipaensis. Next base: position 34,614,104 of record NC_029791.2, read on the forward strand.
GTTAAAGTACTACAATTGATCATGAAAGATTATCACACTCATAAATCTGATTATAAAATAATTAAAACTAACTTGTAACCATGAAAGATTGCCTCCCTTAGACAAATCTAACCAATTGTTAACTGCTCAGTAATATGCCGTTAGTGAATGATCCCACATATACGGTTAACGATTGGTTAAATTGTCTAAAGGAAGCAAAATATAACCGATTGTTAATTCACCTTTTATAGTGAGTTTCGGTACTTTATTCGGAGATTATCGAACCTCAGAGGAGACAAAATGAGTTGCCAATCCTGCTGCAACTAATTCCTTCCCATTCAACCGTGCTCCAGTGAGTGCCAAGAATTCACCTGCAAATTTTATTGTGCATTATCATCTCTACAATTTTGTTTGTGACCTACTAACATGTTTCACTCTTCTTTTCTTTAATATCATTTAACAGGAAAAAAAAAGAAAAAAGAAATGGCTGTTGTAATATAAGATTAAAAATATGGAGGAACAAGTGTTCTTGGGGTGTTCTGTTTTACACTTACTTTATATATTTTTCCCAAAGTAATTCCCAATCTAATCCTAGATAGAAAACACAAGGCATAAAATAGTCGCTTAAGATTTAAGAGGGACAATTTCATCCCTTACCACTTGCCGGAAAACAAGTTCATCTCTCGGAATTAACAAATATAGACATATTAGTCCTTCCATATATGGAATGAGGGGTGAATTTCGCCATTTTAAAATCCCATTGGTTAAATACAAGGAAGAGAAGGAATTCTTATGTAAATGTGGTTACCTAAATGACCCGGTAAGCAAGAATGGCTGTAAGAGAATCCACAATCAGTATGAAATCCAAAACTTGCTTCAGGAGTGGCAAAAACCTGTCAAAGCATTTGTTTTTCACACACCACAAAATCAACCAATAACACTTTCTAAACAAATTTAATATGAAATTATGCAGAAACTAATCTCTAATAAGATTGTTTAAGTAGTTTTGTACACATGATAATATACATTTTTCGTTCGTTTCTGAAAGAATTAATCAAAACCAAGCAAGTGCTAAATACCCACAGTTTTTTCAGTAACAACTGAGAACTTCATAGGGACCATCAAAGCTGCACCTCCACCCATTGAAATTCCATGAACAAGAGCAACCTGTTATAGGAATAACAACATTGTAGACATGGTAATATCACTTTCTGAAGCATATTGGTAAAGAAGAAACTGCAATTAATTAAGATCCTAAACAGAACCTGGGTTTTCTTGTAGGTCTCAATGTGATGGCAAAGCCAATAATATCTATAGACCACTTCAAGGCATGAATCCTCTGTCCAAAATGAGAATTTATGATCATGGAAAACACTCCCTTTTGTTATAATTAAGCACATTGATTATCATTTTGTTCTAAAAAAAAAAAGATCTTTTTTCGAGTTATCTTTTTTTAAAAGATCTTATAGAAAAGTAAAAGTAATTTTATGTTTGGGTATCTCGTGCAAAAAATTCTTTTTATCTATCAATTATGTTTGGGTATAACAATATAAAAGTAATTTTTTGTTTATTTATTATATGAAAAACATCTTTTTTTTAAGAGAAAAAGATCTTTAAACAAAAGATGTAAATTACAGCTTTTCAAAAAAAATTTTTTTTTTATTTATTTATTTTTGAAACAAAGGAAGCTCAACACAATAAAGTGGAGCATACAAAACCAGAAAATAAAAGAAGTCTGCCTACACAAGAGATATCAATTCCCTTGGCATCCCCAGTAATGCCATTAACACCCACATGGATCACTGGAAGTCCATTCTTGGTAGCTCAAAACCATCCTGCGTTGTATTTCCTCAACACCTGCATCTTTATTCTTGAAAATTCTATCGTTCCGTTCCCACCAGATGTTCCAGATCACTACAAAAAACCCAGTCAGCCACTTCCTCTGCTCTTGTTTTCTACTGTGCATTCCAGTCCAACTTTCAAACAGCCCTTTCATGGTACCAGGAACAGCCCAAGCTGTACGAAAATACCTCAACCAAGTGCACCACACCTGCCATGTAACCTCACATAGAAGAAATAAATGCTGCATAGATTCTATCTCCTTTTTACACAGAACACAAACATTATCACTATTAGGAATAACACCCAATCTGCTCAACCGCTCCTTGGTGTTAACTCTACCAACTAGCACAAACCATCCAAATAGCTCCACTCTCGGAGGTACCACGCTTATCCAAATTGCACTGGTGAAACTATAGCTTGTGATCTCATCCATCAGAGATTCTGATTGAATGACCTGCAAAAAGGAACTAGTAGAAAATACACCCTTCTTATCAAACTTCCACACAATATTATCCTCCTGATCCGTTGATGGCTTAATTGGCCTTAATGTAACAACCCTGATTTTCGAGTACATGAGATCTTTTCTGAAAGTACGGATTTCTCCGGAAGATCAGTAAAGGGATCACCTCTGCTATATCATCAAGTATCTCAATCCTCATTATTATTATGTCATCCTTAAGCTAGAACCTCCTTTGAGACAAGCTCGATAAAGCAATCGCGAAGAACCTAGTTTTTGAACCGTATCGGTTGGCAGTTTTGATTCTGATTTTCGTAAATAGTCTCTGTTTGACGAACCGAACTCGATTCATGAGAGGAGAGAGATAATAGTATAATATTATCATTATATTAGTATTAGAAAATTCTTGAATGACATCATAAGGTTACCTGGTCTATTTTTGTTAAAAACAGAAAATCGGTTTAACCGGATTTACGGTTTACTGGTGCAGCTTAGCACCAGCACTCTCTGATGAATTTAGCAATGCTAAGGCCTCATTATACATGTTCTATTCTCATAATAAATATGCTACTAGTGTCATTTATGCTAGTAGCTCAGAAAATAATTTTTAGAGATGTTTTTACGAGTGTTCCGGTACACCTAGTTTTAGTAGTTGTACACAAGAGATATTTTAATATTATTTTAATCCACCTCCAAGCCAACCAATCACAACTCACCTTACACCCCCAAGACCTCCAAGGCTGTCTCATTTCATCATTTTGGCCGAAAATAACAAGAGAGAAAAGAGAGAAACTTTCATGAACACTTAATCTTCAAAGCTTGATTTCTTCTGAACTAAAACTCAAATCAAAATTCCGATTTCACCAAAATGATCCTCTCTTCTTCCTCTACATAACCATGTAACTTATCAAGGATGGAAATAAGGTGAGATGGCTGTCTCCCTCCCATTTCAATTCGGTTTTCAAGGAAAACCATGCAAAACATGTGTTTTCTTGGTTCTTCTTTAGGAATCATGCTTAACTTGACTTGAGGGCCAAGAAACATGAATTTCCAGCAAGTCTAAGGTGAGATATCTCTTCCTAACATACTGAGTGAGATTTGGTCAGTTGAGAGTTTTTGGATTTAAAGTTGTTCTTGATGTGATTTCAGAGGAAAAAGTGCTTAAGGACCACCTGAAAGTTTAACCGAATTAGGAGCAGCAAAACCAGGTAGGGATTGACGAATTTAATCTTGATTGATTGTGTTTGAGTTGTGTGATTATGATATGGTTTGGCTGTGCTTGAAATTGATTGTTTGTATGAGTAATTCTTGTTGAAATTTTGGTGAAAATTTGATAAAATTTGATGAAATTCAAGCTATGAATGTGTGTTCTTGTGGCTGCTGGAAAACGAAACCCTAGAACTTAAATTGAGGTTCAATTTGTGTTAAAATCATGTAGAAAAGATGGGGTTTTAGTGGCTGGAAATTTATTTTGAATTATGGTAAAAATCGGTTGCTGAAAAGACTGAAAAACGGGTAAAAACAAAGAAAGAATCTGAAGAATTTACGAAGAACACGAAGAACACTAGAAGAACAATGAAGAACACCTTTTTGATCCATAAAAGGGCAAGGAAGTAAATATTTTGGTGTTTGCAGGGTTATTTTGTAATTTCCAAAAGTTAGGGTGGTAAAAGTAGAAATATTAAAAGTTACGGGTGGTAAAAAATAAATTTTAAAGGTTAAAGGTTAAAGTAAAGTTAATTTTCAAAAATTTAATAATAAAATAATAAATAAAAATAATAAAATAATACGGAAAAGGCAGTTTTCTGTAAAAGCTTTAGAAAGACAACTTTAAGCGCAGAATCTCATAATTACCTTCATAAAACACTTAGGGAGTGGTAAGAACATATTAGTGAGGCAAAGATAAAAGAAAGATAAAAAGTTAAAGAAAAGATAAAAACTAAAGAGAAGTCTGTAAGCTTTTAATAACAGAAAAACAGACAGAAATTAGTGAATGAACTAGGGCAACATAGTTAGTCCTTGAGTTGCGACTAGGGTTAGGTATTATATGAAAAGTTAAACTGTTTCAGTATAAACTTAATGAACCTATACTTGGGACAGGCGAACTATTCATACCGAAATTTGCATAAACTTTAAATACAAACGTTAAGTAGAGAAATCAGAGCAGAATAGAGAAACACAGAAAACAGAGAAACCAGAGTAAAGTAAAGAGATAAAGAGAAAAAGAGTAATATAGATACAGATGAAAAGAGTAATCAGAGAAGAGATAAAAGATACAGAGAACAGAGTAATTAAAACAGAGTAAAGAGATACAGAGAAAAGAGAAACCAGAACAGAGTAAAGAGATATAAAGAGAAGAGTAATATATATATATATATATATTAGTTGCTTGATGCAACCCAGAGCTATATTTATATATATATATATTAGTTGCTTGATGCAACCCAGAGCCTCTGTAGGGAAACTAAGTTACCTACAGCCATTTTCCGCTTCCCCAGAGCAGAGCAGAGTATATATATATTTTCCTGCAATAAGCAGAGGCTGTCTCAAATGAGCGGCTATTATTATATGCGCATTTATTTAGGAACGGAAAATCGTATCCGAAAAATCGGGATTACTCGTGACCGGGTGAATGTCGGGATTGCGGGTAGCTAACCGACACATGAGCTCATGGCTTGCGCTAGGGCTAGACATGCATCATTCTTGTCTGCGTATCATTCTCTGTTGCATTCCTTTCTATGTGTGATCTACTTCTTTATGTTTGTCTGCTTGTATGCTATTTATGTGTTTTATTTTCTTGTATTCTTTTGTTTGTGTTCTGCTTTCTGTTGTCTCTACTTTTTCTTTCTATCTTTATCTTCTGTTTACTGCTTTGCTATATTATGTTATTCGTCTACTAATCGACCCCAAATTAATGAACTTAACTAATAACCCCGGCCCTACTAAGAACTCCCCAGTTCTTACCCCTTCTCTCTCCCTTCCCCCTTCAGATGGAAGTAAGAGTGCCTTACCGTAGTTCGTTGATGATGGTTCTGCAAAGAGGATTATGCTCTAGATAGTCTTCTGAGTCTAGGGTGAATATCGTTCTCTGATTATATGTATATACTGCGAGACCAGCCAATGTCTGCACCCTGTTTGTATGCGCACTTTAACCTAAATCCTGTGTACGAGATTCCTATTGTGTGGCTACTTCATGAGGTACCAGAGAGACGTCATGTGGAAAAGTCTGATCATACAGAGGAGTAGCAGATATGTTCTATCTTTTGATAACGTTCCACCTAACTTGAGTTTTGAAGACCTAGAACGTACTTTCCCTCGCTTTAGTAGTTTAGAGGGACTAGGTGAGTATAGAGTCTAGGCTAACCTAGGTGCCAGCTTAGGGACCTTTTGAAAAGGTCAGGACCTGGGATGTTGTATGTATATACATGTATATAGATATTATTTAGCTATATCTAGGGGTGTTCTAACTAACAGTCTATATTCTAATAAAGGCTGAATCACCGAATGTTGTCAACTACTTGTGATGTATTTATGTGTGGTTGTTTATAACTATTTTATCTGTTATTATTTGTGAATTGATTATAAATGATTCTGTCCATTAATCCAAACGTTTTCAAAAAAAAAATATTACACCTCGCAAGTTGACTACGCTTTTAACAACGAATCAGGCTCATATGATAAATAATAGATAATAATTAGGAAGACAAATTGGTAGCGCTCAATTTCCGGTATGATCTAGACATATTGAAAATTAGGTCGTTACAATTTGGTATCAGAGCAGTTCGTTCCCAGTAGAGCCTGGGGAGTGGACTGACTATGCTTCATTGCATACTCTGTTGTGTGTCTCATGCGTATAGGATATCCTAGTGATATATGTTGCATGATTGTTTCTGTGTTTTTATTTTGGGAATGTTCACACTTGACTTGAAGTGTTAAGACTGATCACCTTAACAATTATTGTTTGGTGTAAACAGGACCACAATGGGTTCACGGAGACGAGGCGTATGAGAAGGAATTCCTAATGTTAACTACGAGAGGGAATTGGAAACGTTTATGGCTACCATGAACAACGCGGTTGAAGTAGTGCGGGAAGCTGCGGTAACAGCGGCTAGGGCTGTTGAACGTCTTGGAGTGAGAAATGGGAATGATGAGAATAACTTAGGGCATCCTGAAAGACCTATGACCCTTGCGATATTTCTGAAGGTTAATCCGCTTAAGTTCAAGGGTACACTCGTTACGACTGACACTGATAATTGGTTTCAAGGTATTGAACGATCACTGAGAGTGCAACATGTTCCGAAAGGACAATACATGGAGTTTGCTACTTATATGCTCGAGGGAGAAGCTGAGTACTGGTGGCAGGGGATACAACGACTGCTACAACAGAATGAAAATGACATTCCTTGGGATATCTTTAGGGACGAATTTTATAAAAATTATTTTCTGGGAGCAGCACGAGATGCTAAGGAGATGGAGCTTATGCAGTTGAAACAAGGGGATATGACTATTGCTGAGTATGCCCGTAAGTTCGATGACTTGTGTCGTTTCTCCAAGATTTGTCAAGGGAACCCAGAAGACTTTGAAGAATGGAAGTGTTTAAAGTTTGAAGGAGGACTCCGAGAAGAACTGATGAATTCTGTTGTTTCGCTAGAGATATGAAATTTTGCTGAACTGGTGAATAAAAGTAAACTAGTGGAAGAATGTTCAAAGAAGGTGGCGATAGCTCGAGCAAGATGTAGGGAGGATTCACAAAGAGACTTTGTTCAAAATTTAGCCCCTCAAGGTCGCAACTTTAAAGCCATTGGTCAATTCCAGTGTTGGAATGGAAACCACCGAGATGTCAGCCTTTTAACTCGCAATAATGGTAGTGACAATAACCGTGACATTGAACAAGGACATGAGAGTCAACCTCACCAAGCTCAAAGTGGTGTAGTATGCCTAACTTGTGGAAAGCATCATGGTAGTAGGATTTGCCGGTTCAGAACAGGTTTATGTTACTACTGTAATAAGGAAGGACATCGGGCAAGAGACTGTCGAAAAAGAATGGTAGATGAGTCCGCTGGCAATACTATAAAGTTTGGATTTATCGCTCGAGGTAAAGTAAGGCAAGGCAATGGTAAACGAGCCCATCAGGCTTACATAAACCCTACATGTAAGCAATGCGGAAAAGAGCATAGTAACAGGTCTTGCCAGTTTGGATCACCTAACTGCTACACTTGTCGAGAACTTGGACACGTTGCCAAGGATTGTCCGAAGGGATTTACTCGAAATCCAGTCAGAACCCAACAACAAGGACGAGTGTTTGTTATCACTATTGACGATGTTGTGCAATCGGATGCCCTCATTCAAGGTCAGGTTATGTCAAGAATCGATTTCTAACTGTACTGTATGATTCGGGTGCATCGCATTCTTTATTTCTCTAACTATTGCTTACGAGTTAGGATTATATTTCTTTAAATTGAATTTTTACTTGATTGTCCATACACCTGCATCCCAAAATGCTTTGACCAGTTTAGTGTGCCTGCAAGTACCATTCGCGATTAGGAACAGGACTTTTATACACGATCTAATCTATTTGCCACTATATGGTTTAGAAGTTATTTTAGGATTAGATTGGTTATCTAAGTATCATGTTTTCCTTGATTATTTTAAAAGAACTGCTGTTATTCCATCTGATAGTCTATGTACTAAACCATTTCTATCCCACACCTTATATCTGAATTCTGTAAGAGTTACCTTAGGCGGGAGTGATTGTGAGGGGTACGTTCTGTTAGTGGCTAGCTCGAATGATAGTGAATTAAGCTTAGAAGAAATCTGAATGATGAAGGAATTTCCTGATGTTTTCTTGGACGACATACCTGAGTCTCCTCCTCAGCAAGAGATAGAATTTAGCATTGATCTAGTACCTGGAGCCGGACCGATTTCCATAGCACTGTACTGGATGTCACCATTGCTTGCAGAGCTGAAGAAGCTGTGAGATAGGATCGTAGTGGCCTATGGAGGTACAAGAAAAGAATTTGTGTGCCTAACTCTGGAGAATTGCGATAAAAGATTCTTGTTGAAGCTCACCAAAGTAGATTTTCTATGCATCCTGGAGTGACAAAGATGTATCGAGATTTGAAACAAATGTTCTGGTGGCCGGGCTTAAAGAAAGAAGTAGCTGATTATGTCTCAAAATGTTTAACCTGCCTGAAGATGAAGGTGGAACATCAGAAGCTGTCAGGAACCCTGCAACCCTTAGAGATACCACAATGGAAATGGGAGCAGATTTCTATGGATTTTGTCACCGGATTTCCAAGGACCTCAACTGGACACGATGCCATCTGGGTAATTGTGGACAGGTTGACAAAGTCAGCGCACTTCCTTCCGATTCGAGTTGACTATACTTTAGAAAGGCTGGAATGAATATATATATTCAAGGAATCGTACGACTACATGGGATACCTTCATAAATTGTCTCAGATCAAGTTTCGAGGTTTATTACTAGATTTTGGGGAGCTTTTCAAAAAGCGTTGGAAACAGAATTGCACACGAGTATAGCATACAATCCTCAGATAGACGGACAATCAGAGCAGACAATCCAGACGTTAGAAGACATGTTACGATCATGTATGATAGACAACCAAAGCAGCTGGGATAAGTATTTGATTTTGGTCAAATTCGTCTACAATAACAGTTTCCAATAAAGTATCGGGATGGCACCATATGAAGCTCTCTATGGAAGAAGATGTCGACACCATTGTATTGGAATGACGATGGAGAAGCTAGTGTCTTAGGTCCAGACTTAGTGTAAGAAACTACTGAGGAGATAAAGGAGATTTGTCAGAAGATCCAGACAGTACAAAGCCGTCAAAAGAGCTATGCCGATAATAGACGTAGACCCTTAGAGTTTAGTGATGGAAACCGTGTCTTTCTAGAAGTAACCTCGATTACTGGAATAGGTAGAGCCCTTAAGACTAAAAACCTTAACCCACGATACATAGAACCTTTCCAAATACTTAAAAGAGTCAGTCTAGTAGTTTATCAAATAGTCCTTCCTCCTTATTTATCAAACCTTCATGATGTTTTTCATGTCTCGCAACTTAAGAAATATATTCCCGACAAGAGTCACATTTTACAACCAGAGACAGTACAGTTATGAAATGATTTGACATATCAAGCATCACCGGTTCAAATCGTAGAAAGAAGTGATAAGTAGCTAAAAGGCAAGACTGTTCGCTTAGTCAAAGTAGCATGGGAACCAAGAGGAGAGGAAGAGCACACTTGGGAACTGGAAGATAAGATGAAAGCTGATTACCCGCATTTATTCCTAGGTAACTGAAATTTTGAGGGCAAAATTTTCTTTTAGGAGGGTAGAATGTAACAACCCTGATTTTCGAGTACATGAGATCTTTTCTGAAAGTACGGATTTCTCCGGAAGATCAGTAAAGGGAACACCTCTGCTATATCATCAAGTATCTCAATCCTCATTATCATTATGTCATCCTTAAGCTAGAACCTCCTTTGAGACAAGCTCGATAAAGCAATCGCGAAGAACATAGTTTTTGAACCGTATCGGTTGGCAGTTTTGATTCTGATTTTCGTAAATAGTCTCTGTTTGACGAACCGAACTCAATTCATGAGAGGAGAGAGATAATAGTATAATATTATCATTATATTAGTATTAGAAAATGCTTGAATGAAATTATAAGGTTACCTGGTCTATTTTTGTTAAAAACAGAAAATCGGTTTAACCGGATTTACGGTTTACTGGTGCAGCTTAGCACCAGCACTCTCTGATGAATTTAGCAATGCTAAGGCCTCATTATACATGTTATATTCTCATAATAAATATGTTACTAGTGTCATTTATGCTAGTAGCTCAAAAAATAATTTTTAGAGATGTTTTTACGAGTGTTCCGGTACACCTAGTTTTAGTAGTTGTACACAAGAGATATTTTAATATTATTTTAATCCACCTCCAAGCCAACCAATCACAACTCACCTTACACGTGAATTTCCAGCAAGTCTAAGGTGAGATATCTCTTCCTAACATACTGAGTGAGATTTGGTCAGTTGAGAGTTTTTGGATTTAAAGTTGTTCTTGATGTGATTTCGGAGGAAAAAGTGCTTAAGGACCACCTGAAAGTTTAACCGAATTAGGAGCAGCAAAACCAGGTAGGGATTGACGAATTTAATCTTGATTGATTGTGTTTGAGTTGTGTGATTATGATATGATTTGGCTATGCTTGAAATTGATTGTTTGTATGAGTAATTCTTGTTGAAATTTTGGTGAAAATTTGATGAAATTTGATGAAATTCAAGCTATGAATGTGTGTTCTTGTGGCTGCTGGAAAACGAAACCCTAGAGCTTAAATTGAGGTTCAATTTGTGTTAAAATCATGTAGAAAAGATGGGGTTTTAGTGGCTGGAAATTTATTTTGAATTATGGTAAAAATCGGTTGCTGAAAAGACTGAAAAACGGGTAAAAACAAAGAAAGAATCTGAAGAATTTACGAAGAACACGAAGAACACTTTGAGTGTGGTGAAGAACAATGAAGAACACCTTTTTGATCCATAAAAGGGCAAGGAAGTAAATATTTTGGTGTTTGGGGGGTTATTTTGTAATTTCCAAAAGTTAGGGTGGTAAAAGTAGAAATATTAAAAGTTACGGGTGGTAAAAAATGAATTTTAAAAGTTAAAGGTTAAAGTAAAGTTAATTTTTGAAAATTTAATAATAAAATAATAAATAAAAATAATAAAATAATGAGAAAAAGGCAGTTTTCTGTAAAAGCTTTAGAAAGACAACTTTAAGCGCAGAATCTCATAATTACCTTCATAAAACACTTTGGGAGTGGTAAGAACATATTAGTGAGGCAAAGATAAAAGAAAGATAAAAAGTTGCAGAAAAGATAAAAACTAAAGAAAAGTCTGTAAAGTTTTAATAACAGAAAAACAGACAGAAATTAGTGAACGAACTAGGGCAACATAGTTAGTCCTTGAGTTGCGACTAGGGTTAGGTATTATATGAAAAGTTAAACTATTTCATTATAGACTTAATGAACCTATACTTGGGACTGGCGAACTATTCATACCGAAATTTGCATAAACTTTATATACATACGTTAAGCAGAGAAATCAGAGCAGAGTAGAGAAACTCAGAAAACAGAGAAACCAGAGTAAAGTAAAGAGATAAAGAGAAAAAGAGTAATATAGATACAGATGAAAAGAGTAATCAGAGAAGAAAAAAGAGATACAGAGAACAGAGTAATTAAAACAGAGTAAAGAGATACAGAGAAAAGAGAAACCAAAACAGAGTAAAGAGATATAAAGAGAAGAGTAATATAATATAAAGAGCTATATATATATATATATATTAGTTGCTTGATGTAACCCAGAGCTATATTTATATATATATTAGTTGCTTGATGCAACCCAGAGCTATATATATATATATATTAGTTGCTTAATGCAACCCAGAGCCTCTGTAGGAAAACTAAGTTACCTACAGCCATTTTCCGCTTCCCCAGAGCAGAGCAGAGAATATATATATTTTCCTGCAGTAAGCAGAGGCTGTCTCAAATGAGCGGCTATTATTATATGCGCATTTATTTAGGAACGGAAAATTGTATTCGGGAAATCGGGATTACTCGTGACCGGATAAATGTCGGGATTGCCTTCCCCAGAGCAGAGCAGAGTATATATATATTTTCCTGCAGTAAGCAGAGGCTGTCTCAAATGAGCGGCTATTATTATATGCGCATTTATTTAGGAACGGAAAATCATATCCGGAAAATCGGGATTACTCGTGACCTGGTAAATGTCGGGATTGCGGGCAGCTAACCGACACATGAGCTCATGGCCTGCGCTAGGTCTAGACATGCATCATTCTTGTCTGCGCATCATTCTCTGTTGCATTCCTTTCTGTGTGTGATCTACTTCTTTATGTTTGTCTGCTTGTATGCTATTTGTGTTTTATTTTCTTGTATTCTTTTGTTTGTGTTCTGCTTTCTGTTGTCTCTACTTTCTCTTTCTATCTTTATCTTCTGTTTACTGCATTGCTATGTTATGTTATTCGTCTACTAATCGACCCCAAATTAATGAACTTAACTAATAACCCCGGCCCTACTAAGAACTCCCCAGTTCTTACCCCTTCTCTCTCCCTTCCCCCTTCAGATGGAAGTAAGAGTACCTTACCGTAGTTCGTTGATGATGGTTCTGCAAAGGGGATTCTGCTCTAGATAGTCTTCTGAGTCTAGGGTGAATCTCGTTCTCTGATTATATGTATATATTGCGAGACCAGCCAACATCTGCACCCTGTTCGTCTGCGCACTTTAACCTAAATCCTGTGTACGAGATTCCTATTGTGTGGTTACTTCATGAGGTACCAGAGAGACGTCCTGTGGAAAAGTCTGATCATGCAGAGGAGTAGCAGATGATGTTCTATCTTTTGATAACGTTCTACCTAACTTGAGTTTTGAAGACCTAGAACGTACTTTCCCTCGCTTTAGTAGTTTAGAGGGACTAGGTGAGTATAGAGTCTAGGCTAACCTAGGTGCCAGCTTAGGGACCTCTTGAACAGGTCAGGACCTGGGATGTTGTATGTATATACATGTATATACATATTATTTAGCTATATCTAGGGGTGTTCTAACTAACAGTCTATATTCTAATAAAGGCTGAATCACCGAATGTTGTCAATTACTTGTGATGTATTTATGTGTGGTTGTTTATAACTGTTTTATCTATTATTATTTGTGAATTGATTATAAATGATTCTGTCCATTAATCCAAACGTTTTCAAAAAAAAATATTACACCTCGCAAGTTAACTACGCTTTTAACAACGAATCAGGATCATATGATAAATAATAGATAATAATTAGGAAGACAAATTGGTAGCGCTCAGTTTCCAGTATGATCTAGACATATTGAAAATTGGGTCGTTACACTTAACATCTCATGAAGTTGATGGACTAGTTCCAACTCCCATTGGAACAACTTCATCCTCCATTGAAAGTTCAAAATTCACTCTAACCCATCTCAAAACCCACAATCCCGTATCACATCACCTTGTTGGTTTGAAATGGAGAAGAGTCTTGGAAAGCTCGCGTTCAGAGGACCGCCTTGAATCCAGTTATCTTCCCAAAACAGGGTACTACTTCCATTCCCTACCTCCATTGCCAGGCCGCTAACCATTTTTTGTCGTACTCGATGTTCTTTCATATTCAATTGGCATATGTCTTTCCAGGGCCCTCCATTTACCGGTAGGGGCTGGTATGCTAGCATCGCATTTGGGTTCAAATTATAACATGAACAAACAATCTTCTTCCACAACGGGAAATCCTCCTTTGAAAACCGTCACCACCATTTAAACAGGAGCGCTGTGTTTCTAAGCACTGCATCCCTAACTCCCAAACCCCCAACATTTTTTGGTGCCTGAACCAGCTCCCACTTAACTAGGGGTATACCATAATTTCCATCCTCCTTACACCACAAAAAATGCCTCTGTAATGCAATCAGCTTATCAGCGACCGCCTTCGGCATCTTGTACAGACTAAGGTAGTACATTGGTAGGCTATTCAGCACTGATTTAATTAGGACAAGCTTACCTGCCTTGTTGAGAACCTTCGATTTCCATAAGCTAATCTTCTCTTCCACCTTATCTATGATCGGTTTCTAAGTCTTCACCAGGCGCGGGTTGGCTCCTAAAGAAATCCCAAGGTATCTAACAGGTAAGACAGCTTGCTTGCACCCCAGTATACCACATGCCTGATCAACCCATCCTTGCTCGCAGTTCACCGAGATCAAATTCGACTTATCAAAGTAGATACTCGAACCAGACATCAGCTCAAAACACCTCAACAACCTCTTATAATTTACAATCGTTTCTGTCTCTGGAGGACAGAACAGAATGGTATCATCTGCGAACTGGAGATGTGACAATTCAATATGATCTCCCCCTACCAGGGGCGGAGCAATGCGTCCGTTCCTAACAACTTCCCCCAACATTCGATGTAAAACATCGACCACAAGCACAAACAGAAGTGGCGAAAGAGGATCCCCTTGCCTCAGGCCGCTCTCCATATTGAACGGCTTAGATAGGGACCCGTTAATGAGGATTGACATAGTGGCTGTGCTGACACACTCCGTTACCCAATTCCTCCATCTTTGGCCAAAACCCATCTTCTATAACACAAGATCAACAAAGCTCCATCTGACTTTATCATAAGCTTTTTGAAAATCCAGCTTGATTATTGCCGCTTTCTTTCGTCGCGTCTTTAGCCAATGAGCCGTCTCACAGGCTATGAGCGCACCGTCATGAATTTTTCTGCCTTTGACGAATGCAGTCTGAGTCTCTCCTACCAGTCCCAGCATAACTGAGCTCATCTTTCTTACCAAGACCTTCGAAATTACCTTATACACACACCCCACCATACTAATTGGCTGAAAGTCTTTGATCTCCTTAGCACCCACAAATTTTGGGGCTAGTGTCACCCACGTGACATTCACATCCGTTGGTAACTTGGCACTTTGGAAGAACCCTATGACTACTGCAGTGAACTCCTGGCCAATGTCCTCCCAGCATTTCTTGATAAAGTTCAAATTGTATCTATTACTACCGGGCGCCTTAAACGAGTCACAGTCCCACACTGCCTCTCTAATCTCCTCCACAGTCGGTAAGGCCTCCAAAGCCTCAGCCTCCTTTCTACCAATCTGCTTTATCAACCCATCCCTAACACCAATCCTCGGAGTAGAGGCCTGCCTTTATAAATCCTTATAGAACCCCCTAATTGCAATTTTTATTCTTGCCTGATTCCTCACTAGCCGTCCATGAATCATCAGTGCATCAATTCTGTTACTCCATCTTCTAGCTGAAGCAATGTTAATGAAATACCTGGTATTCTTATCCATGTTTGTAGCATGTTTGGACCGAGACATCTGCTTCCAATGAATTTCCTTCCTAGTGTACCACTTTTCACAAAAGCCCACCAACGCCTTCCTTCTAACCTTCGTCGTACCATCATAGACTTCGTCACTAACCATAATATCAAGCTTCTTGATTTCATCTTCAAACTTCATTAGTCTCTAATCCATGTCACTAAAGTTATCCTTGTGCCATTTCCTCAATGGTGCAGTTAACGCCTTCAGTTTAGATGGGAACGGAACATCGCCTAAGCTTTGCCATTCAGTTTTCACCATCCTCAGAAAACCCTCGTGCGTAAACCAGAAATCCAGACTTCGGAAAGGACGAGGGTTTTTTATTTTTCTAGTACTTTTACTACTAGAAATTTGCCAAACACGCTAAAAAATAAAAAAGATCTTTTTTATTGAAAAAAGATCTTTTTTTATCAAAATAATGGCGCCCAAACAAGCACTAAATTAAGGAAATGATTAGGAACATCTTGATTTTAGACCAATTTGGATGATGCACATAAATTACCCTTTTTAAAAGAGTGCAATTGCTATTACTTTGTTTCATCATATTGCTCTAAAACTTTATAGAAAATGATGTACATACTCTTTTTCTTGCCATCATAGAATACTCTCAAATCACCTCCGGCACAAAAAGCCCTACCAGCACCCTGGAAAAAAAAGTGTGCAGAACGAAGCATACATAAGTGCCAATTAAACCAACATAATTACTTATTAGTCATTTTAATTATTCTAAAAAAATGAGATAAAAAATTGTCAGTTCTCTTTTTAGTTAATAACATCTATTTTTTTCCCTAAAGCAGAAATACAAAGATGAAGAGACATAAACCTAGATATTTTTTGTCCCCACTTTTAGGGTGTGTTTAGAACCAAATATTTTTGGAACTGATTTTTAATTTGATTTCCAACAAATTGAATTAGAAATGAATTATTGTGTTTGGAATTGATTATATAAAATAGAAATTGATTTGATTTGAGAGTTATATAATGATTTGATTTTACATTTTCATCCTTTATTTCCATACAAATTTTTATCACTACCAAGAACCACCGCTTACTACCGTTAGACCTCTACCACCTTTTCTCTTCTCCAAACCCTTCTCTTTTGTATTAATATACAAAAGGTAAAATTGATTTTTTATATTAATATGTTAGAGGGTCATCAGAATTTATTATTTTTTGCTTCAGTTGAAATTTAATATTTAAAAGTATAGGATAAAATAAGTTGTTGGATTACTAAACTAAAGAAGTTAAACTAAAGAAATTGAATTGATAATTAAGAGATCGCAAAAAACAGTAAATTCTAATGGCCCCCAAGCATTTCTCATTTTTTTAGGCTCTATAATAAAAGGACTCAATCAGAAAGCGAATTCATAACAAATAACGATTTTGTGCCAACAAATTCAGAAGATTATAAAGTAAATAACAACCTTTATGATGATTAGTTCTGCTTTGTCATCTATCTCCCACTTTTCCAAGTATGATGCCAGCAGAGAAATCTGAGATGAAATGAGACAGTAGCAATTAATTAAATGCTGAAAAATAACTTAGCCAAAATACTAAAAAAGTTAACAGGAGTGACCTACCAGTTCAGGTGAGATAGCATTCAATTGCTTAGGTCGGTTCAAAGTGATCAACCTTACATGATCTATCTCTTCTCCAATAACAACCTTAACACCAAAACCAGAAAAACCCTTTCGTTATTTACCAGTTACCACCATATGCTGTGTCAAGTGCCAAATAATCGCATGCATTCACATCACTAATTTTAATCTGTAATCTTAAAAAAGTATACGAGTAATGCTACATAATCAACAAAATTTATTATTTTTTTTGCCAACATTTGGCCAAATTAAAATATTTTTTGACTGATTTGACTAAATTTTTATCAAACAACTCTTAGTTATCAATTTTACGTAAAATTAATTACACCTTAATTTTCACCTTTATTTTATACTAAATTCTATGCCCTAGCATAAAAATAAAGTGTTGGCTAATATTGATAAAAAGTGTTGGTGCGCAAATATTTTTCATTTTGATAACCAATTTTACAATCAATTCTTGAGAGAAAACAGAATGAAAACTGTAGATAACGAAGAAACAAATGGGCAAATTGGAGACATTATTTTAGACTGGCTTGGCTGTTCATCTGGCGATGAAGCTGTAGGTGCCATTTACAGTGGGAAACGAGGTTGATGCAAATTCTGTACAATTAAACTACAAATAAGAGGTTATCTGATGAACTAATTTAAGAGCATAAAGGAAAGTGAAAATGATTTGAGTGCGAATATAATATGCCAAGAATTGTTGATTTAAACTGTAAGATTATGACGAAAAATATTTACCAGGACAAAATGCAAATGGAGAACTGAACCTCCAAGATAATAAGATGTGTCCACTTTTGATCCATAGAAATTGGGGTAGGAAACTTTCGGTGTCAACATACAGTCAACCAAATTGAGTGTCACAATCTAGAGTCAAATTTTCAACAACCCACTCTATTGACTTTGAAAATTTGAATTATTATGATAATCAAATATTATTAAA
>NC_029791.2:34631879-34648323 GCF_000816755.2 Arachis ipaensis
AATATTAATTAGAAAGTTATTATTTGTTTCTAATTGTTTGGTTAATGTGTTTGTTAGTGTGTAGATTTTGATTATTGGGCCAAAGACATTTTAAGCCAACTTGTTATTTAAAGTTAATTAAACTTTGTGCTAAATTATACTATGTGGCTGAATTGCTTAAGAGATAACAAAGCTAATTGGGCCAAGAAATATATGCATAGCCCAAAACAATTTTCTCCTTGGTCCGAATTGGAAGAAGAGAGCAGGATTCCAAGCAAGCTACGGTTACCCACTTTCTTTAGATAGTGGAATTCAAATCTCAATTCAATTGAATGCATGCATTGGTTATTGGAACTCAAATTCCAATTTGGTTAAATGCACACATACGTAACCGAAACTCACAATTCAATATCATTTAATTATGCATTGAAAAATTTGTCTCTTCTCTCTCTTCGCTCTCTTTCCATTCGGTCACTTCAATCAGAAAAGAAGAAAATACAAGTTATTAGAAAAGGTAACAGTGAAGCTATGGAAGAAGAAAAGGCTAGGTTGATGATGGCTTTTGAAAAAGGAAGATCCGAAGTAAGGCATGGCTAGATCTTTGCCATTGGAGGCAAGATTTTGATGAAAAGCTTCAAGATTTTCCTTGTAAAAATTAGAAGCAATCTGCCTCTGTCAGAGAAGAAGATCTCAATTGTAAAAACTCATTTCTATTTTTGTTCATCAAAGAAAAAAGATAGCTTCTGGAGCTACAAGATAGGAAGAAGCAAAAATGGAAAGCGTAGAGCTGTCAAGGATCAGAAGTTCATCAAGGGTCAGAGTTCTTTCTTGGAGCCAAAGTCAAGATCAAGGGCTCAGAGTGAAGGAACTTGATGAGAAAGGTTGAGAGAGGTACATGCATGTTGGTTTTATTTTGGCTTTTCCTCTCTCTTCTCTCTGTCCGAACCGGCTGTTTGTTAGAGAAGATGTTGCTGGCTTGGTTGAACCGGTTTTAACTTTGGAAGCTTCCCCTTCTATAATAAGGGTGAACGACCAAGAATTGAGATCAAGGAGAGAAAGTAAAAGCACAGAGTTCTCATAGCTTCCCAAACTTCCTGAGTTCTTCTCCTTCAAAGATGTTCATTTTGTTTTCTTTTTTTGAGTATTGTCTGTCTGAGTCTCATGGTAAAAGGCAAACATGGTGAGGTTTGTAAGAAAAAGCCAGTGAGAGAAAAAAGGTAGTGAGCAATATTAGAGAAAAAGTCATAGATGTCTCAGAGTTTCTTTGTACATCTGCATGTTGTGTTTCATGATCCTGTGGGGATTCCCTTGCAAGTTGGGTTAGCACTTTACGGTTGAAAGCTTGGTAGGAGTCCAAATCAAGTTCAGATTTGGGGATAGAATATGGATTTGTCCCAGATAGGATTGGGTAGATCCTAGGGAAGAATTGGTGTTTGTAATTTGATGATTATAGTGAAATTTCGTCACTGTTGTAATGGAGACTGGATGTAGGCTACATTGCACTTAGTAGTTGAACCAGGATACATCTGGGTGTGATTCTCTTTTTCTCTTCTACTCTTATTCTGTTTCTGTTGTGTTGGAGACAAAAATGAAAAATATCTCCTAACACGTTACGAGACAAAAAGAAAATGTCTCTTGACTTGTTATGAGACAAAAGCAGAAATATCTCCTGAAGTTTCTTTGAAAAAAAATAGAAATTAATATTCAGCAAAAAGGGGCTAAGATTCAACCCCCTTTCTCTTAGCCACTGATTACCATCACACTCTTTTGAAGATTTTGTTAAATTTTTATATAGGTAAACCTACTCGGTACTCCTACCATATCCACCGGAGAGATGAATAAAATAATAAATTGAAAAATTAATTATTATTAAATTTATAATTTATAGAATAAATATTTATGTTTGACCTCAACAATTTATCCAAATAGAAATACCAATTGAATTCCAACCACATGTGAAAATAGTCATAGCGGATCCTGCCATGGGTTGAAAGACGGTGGAATGATGACATATTATTTTTTCAGCCACGTGGATATTATTAAAGTATAATTGGGATAAATCGATTCCACCTCCGCTCTCCGAATTCAAAAATGAAGTCTTGCTTGGGTTTGCATTTTCATAAAATCTCCTATTCTTTTTCATCATTTATGCTTTACTTTAATCCAAAAAAATTCTTTATCTTCATTCCCTCCAAAATATATTCGACGTTGACGACTTACGAGTTAAGGTTTGAAATTGTAAGTTTCTAGGGACAATGAGTGTATTACGTTTTAGGAGCGGATATAATTAGTGACATTGTTGTCTAGTTCCTTTTTTCTCTCAAATTTTATTTAGTATGAGTGAAGAACATTAAATAGACATATTTTCAAATAGGTTTCTATGATGATAATTTTTACATGCGAAGAAATCAAATTCTTTAAAATTTAGGATTTTGTAATATTTCTTTGCAAATTAAGATACGTGTAGAGTTTAAATTTGTTTAGCAAAGCATATTTTATCAATTTGAGTATCAACGAGTATAATCCAAATAAGACGTAAGTCTAGTTTAGAAATATTAGGGTGTTACTTAAAATGGTATGCGAACTTTATCGATCGGATTTATCCTGACGGTAATAGCAAAAAAAATTGACCACTCTAAAGACAGTAATTAGAGTCGGATCCATAAAATTCGTTGGTAATCAGTTATCGGCGATATTTATACTGTCGAATGTTTTTAAGAATTCCGCTAGTAAATTCGACAGTTTCAGCATTTTTTGGTAGTATAGATATATAATAAAGTAAAGACTTTTTGGAACTCAATGACACTAATGTACTCTTGTCAAATCTGGAATTATCTAAATCTTTCTTACAAGTGTATTTATTACTCTCTTTTTTTTTTTGTCATTGACTCCTCTCTCTCACTATTCTCTTTCTTTATGTCAAAACTCTCTTTTTCAGTTAGAAATTGACTCTTTTCACTCAAGTACTCACTTTTTTTTTTACTTTCGTCTTTTCTCAAATTCTTCTATTTTCTCTTTTATTTTTCAAATTGCTCACACTCCAATAGCCCCTTTAATAACTTTTTTATTTTTGGTTCCTCCAAGTACCTATCTCGAGTTAGAGCATACTCAACAAATTCTTTTATTATTGACTTTGAAGAAAAATTAGAGATAGGATTAAAAGAATTCTTCTTCTGATGATCTATGTGATTCTTCTTGAAATTCGTAACTTTAAATTTTATCTCATTATCAAACTTTGCTCCTTAAATCTTATAGAATTAGCATCTGAAGAGAGCCAAGTTTTTTTTTGGTGACTTAAAGAAGATAGCCAAGTTGCCATAAGTTGATGCTGCTTCTCCACCTTAATGATCAAATTGACTAAATACTTCATTGTTGCATAATAGTTAAATTCGACCTCATCTATAATTTTTTGATTTAATCAAATTAAATATGAGAAAATCTCTACACACAAGTGTTTTGCGTTTACAAGCTTTACAAGTCTGAAGAGAACGAAACCCACTAAACGCGCTGCTTATGTGACGTGCCTCTTTAATAGACTTTTAAATCAATTCAAATCAATTAACGTGCAAATATATAACTTCCATTTTTAAAAGATTTCGTTTCTTTTTTCGAGTTTCTTGCCAAATTTGTTGGATCTCCTTCGTGCGTTCTCTCTTTGCTTCGTTTTTTTTCGATTTTCATAGTTTCTGAAATCAAGCTTTGAAATCGTTTTGAAAATAATGGAACTCCAGAAATACACCCAAACGATTACATAAATTCACCCAAATGATTACAAAAATACACCCAACCAGTTACAGAAATACACCCAAACAGTTATAGAAAGGATTACAGAAATACACCCAAACGGTTACAGAAATACACCAAAGAATTACAGAAATACACCCAAAACAGGGGGAGACAGTATATTTCTTCTTGAAATCTTTTAATGTTTTGCTGGTTAAGGATGAAGCACATGACAGAGACAATCTAGAAGAAAAACCTAGAAGAACAGTAAAACAGTACCTTGAATAATGTTTCTTCATTTTTTCTGGTAATTTTTTATGGAAATTTGTATCTTTTCTTCTTGATTTCTTCTACTCTTCACGAGGAGTTGGAACATTTCTATAGAATTGTAGTTTGTTTCGAATGTCCTTTGAATTTTGATGGTTTGCATTTTGATTGAGGAAGAAAAGGAAGAGTGAACGTGTTGTGGAAGGGTGATTAAGGCGCGTGCGTTGGACGCTTGATTCTAAAAGAGTGGTGCACGTGTTTTTTTCTTGAACTTGGAGCAACTTGTATAGCTTGTAAGCCAAAAAGGCTTGTATGTCTAGTAGGCCTAATTAAATATTACCTCATAAGAATTTTAGGACTCTTTTTCAATATTAGTCTTACTCATCAAATACAGCAACTACTCTATTGGATAACTTTAAACAAGTGGTACTGACGAACAGGATTTTTGCCAGTAAAGAATGTCATAAAAACAGTCGCGTTGTAGATATAGTCTCTAAACCAACAAAAATCCCTTTCGTACAAACGTTTTGGTTGTCACAAGTAACAAACCCCTTAAAATTGATAACCGAGTATTTAACCTCGGGTCGTCTTATCAAGGAACTGCAGGGAAGTATGTTCTTATTATTAGTTATGAAAATTGTAAATTTGGGGTTTCAAGAATGAGGAACGAGTAATTTAATGACAAATAAATTAAATGACAATTAAAATAAATAAATAACTGTAAAGCAAACTTTTGGCAAGGTATGAGAAATTGGAGGTCCTATCCTAGCTATCTTTATCAATGATGATGATGGTTGAATCTTAATTCCACTTTGTTAACCTTTACCAAGATAAAGGAAGGTCAAGGGATTAATTGGTTTGATCTTCGAATCCTATTTATTTTCTAAGAAAAGATTGGGATTATGGAAGTTCAATTCAATTAACAAAGATAACAATTATCAATCAAGTTTGAGTTTGATAACTCCTGAATTACTGATTTCTTAACCAAGAACAAAAGGGAAAAAATAAATCTACTTGGAATAAAGATGTCTTTAGAGTAAAAGCAACAATAGCATAAATAAAAGAAATCAATATTAAACTGAAATACCTCAATTAACATTAATAAAAGAGTAATCTGTAACATGAAAGGATTCATAAAATCGCTTGTAAAAGTAAATAAAAGGAATATTGAACCTGATCAAAAGAGATAATCTTGAAAGTGAATAAAAATCCTAATCCTAAATCCTAATCCTAAAGAGAGAGGAGAGAGCCTCTCTCAAAACTAAATCTAAATCATGGAAAGTGAAAATTGGCGAGCTCTCCCTGAATGGATGCATTCCCCCACTTCATAACCTCTGGTCTATGCCTTCTGGACTTGGATTTGGGCCAAAAAGGGCTCCAGAAATCGCTGGGAGCGTTTTCTGCAATTTCTGGTGTGTGGCCTCTGTCACGCGTCCGCGTGGGTCACGCGGTCGCTTCGTTCGGAGCTTTTCCTTGCCACGCGGTCGCGTCAGTCATGCGACCGCGTCATATTCATTCTGCTTAAGGCGCACGGTCGCATTAGTCATGCGGCCGCGTCGCTGTTGATTCGCGCTTGGCACGCAATCGCGTCGTCCATGCGATCGCGTGGATGCCAGTTTCTTCAGAACTCCGTTTTGCACTTTCCTTCCATTTTTGTATGTTTCCTTTCCATCCTTTAAGTCATCCCTGCCTTAGAGGATCTGAAACTACTCAACACACTAATCACGGCATCGAATGGAAATAAAGGTAATTAAAATAATTAATTTTAAAGCATAGAAAACATGTTTTTCACATACATAACATAATAAGGAAGGAGAAGTAAAACCATGCAATTAATATGAATAAGTGGGTGAAGGATTGAATAAATCACTCAAACTAAGCACAAAATATATCATAAAATATGGGTTTATCAACCTCCCCACACTTAAACAATAGCATGTCCTCATGCTAAATCCAAGGTAAAGAGTAAGGTAAGATTAAAGTGGTGGAATGTTATGCAATGCAACCTATTCTAAATGCAACTACCTAAATGATTCATGCAATTCTAATTTATTCACTCATATATAAAGCTTACATGTAGTTAAATTAATTCACATTCTCAAGGAATCATATATATGCATAGCCAACCCTTAAATAATAAAGCACTTTTGCAAATGAGATGGAAAAGAAAAATATTTCACAAACTTGCAAAATAATCAGTAAATTAAGCATAGATATATGTTGATGAGTTATTGAACTCTCACTAGATTTTGTGTTTACTCTCTAGTCACTCAGTGTTTATTGGGTTAATCACTCTATTCTTCTTTTTATTCTTACTTTCTATAACTTTGTTCTTCATCTAACCAATCAACAATTATAGAATATAGACATATCAAAAATCATGAGGTCTTTAATCAAGGTTGTAATGGGGCCAAAGTAAAGGTAAGGATATATGTATAAGGCTAAGTGAGCTAATAACTGAATCCTCAATTAGACTAAGATCTCACCTAACATACATACTTAGTAAAACAAAGCTACTTTACCTATTTTCCCATCTTTTCCCACTTTTGATGTTACATGCTCATGTTTCAATTTTTATTTGTTTATCCCATGTGCATTGCTTTTATTTTTATATTTGGGGAATTCTTTTGTATCCCCTTATTCATATGCTTGAAAAATAAATAACTCTCCTTTTTTTGAATGCACATGGTAATTCTTTCAATTTGATTTCTCATGAGCATGCTTCCCAAAAAGTTCTCATTTTGATTTATTTTTGTTCTTTTCAACTCTGCTACCTTTTGTTTTTATCATCCATGTTCCCAATAGGTTTTCCACATTTTAAACTATACAAGATTTTCTATCTTAAGTTAACCAAGGATTCAACTTGGGATTTTTATTTGTTTTTCTGCTTAAGGCTAGTAATGTGGTTTATAGAAAAAAAAAGGGATTTAAAGGCTCAAGGGGGCTAACAAAGGTAATGTAAAAGGTAGGCTATTTTTGGGACAAGTAGGTTAAAATCAAATAATGGCCTCAATCACTTTCTTGGTATGTATCTATATTCTATAACTGGACATATAGATTAAAACAAAGTAAAGAACATCAGAATAAAAAAGAAGCGAAACACACAGGGATGAAGTTATGGTTTGAATGCAACCATACAATTAATGCTCAAGACTCACAGGCTGTGTGTTCTCTAACTCAAACATCATATATCATTTATATATGTTATGCAGGTTTAGTTAAAAATTCCCATTATTCTCATAAAAAAATTATTTTGGGTGGCCTTTAAGGTTTTAATGTTTCTCCTTGATGAAATGTTGTTAACTAACTAACATGTAATGCTATATATACAAGGTGTGTGGATTGTTTTAAATCTGTTAAAGTCTCTAGTTTACTTTCTTTCTATATTTTCAATTTAAACTAAGCTATCATATGCTAAAAGGGTAAACTATACTAATTAATCCACAATTTCTATAACTACTAAGTTAGAATTGCAAGCTAAACTAAATAACTAAAATATGAATTAAAAATGCAGAATGCAGGAATAGAGTAAAAATACATAAAAGTAGCAATGTATAAATACTCAAAAAATAAAAATAAAAATAGAGAGAAAAATACAGAAAAATATCCAAAATAAAAGAAAAAGAGTCTGTAGTGGTTCACCAAGATAATACGCCAGAGATGGCGACCTCCCCACACTTAAAATGAAGCATCATCCCTGATGCTCACTCAAGCAGGGTGTGAAGGGGTGTCATCACTGGAAGGGATGGTAGCTGGGGTCTTTGTGGTGGTGACTGGCTGAGGGTCTGACTGCTGCGGAGGAGGGGCTATCTGAATGGGGATCTTGGGGTCTACAGCCTGAATATATTGCTCAGCCACCTACTGTGATGCGGCCTGCTCTGTGCTTGCCTGCTCTGTCTCTCCCTGGGGATGGGTCTCAGCCTCGGGCGCATCCGCCTCCTCCTCAGATGCCTCAGATGGTGTGTCAGGCTCGGAGGGGATGTCGCCGGATCGTATCATCAGCTTCAGGTGCTCATAGCGTCGCTTGTTGCGACGCTCCATCTGGTCAAGTCGTCGAAACAAGTGGTGCACTAGATGATAGATGGGCTCTGGGGCAGGTGGAGGTGCAGTGGTGGTGGCAGGTGTGGCTGTGGAGGAAGAGGGGCCGGTAGAAGGTGTGGTTGTCTCAGCAGTGGCAGTCAGGAATGGAGGTCTGTAGCCCAAGGCCAGAAAGTTCCTGCTGTGCAGGATAATCTTCTTGCATTCCGCAGCAGGTGGCCTCTCATCAGCATCCTCCCATGGCACGTCAGCTCGACGGCCCAGCTGTGTAACCAGATAGGGAAAGGGAAGAGTGCCTCGGACGTCGACCCTGGCCATATAGTGCCGGATAAAGCGTGGCAGGTATAGGTCCTTACCCTCCATCACACACCAAAGGAGGGTGATCATAGCGGCTGGTATCTCAGTCTC
The DNA here is from genome assembly GCF_000816755.2 of Arachis ipaensis. NCBI lineage: Eukaryota > Viridiplantae > Streptophyta > Magnoliopsida > Fabales > Fabaceae > Arachis > Arachis ipaensis. The sequence continues at coordinate 34,640,295 of NC_029791.2, forward strand.
GTGAGTACTCGGCATAATGTAGTTGCTGAATATATGACGCCATAGCCAAGCCTCATCGTTCAGGTAAATCCGCTTGATCACCTTGGGCATGGTGGTGTTCTGACCCATGATCCAAGGAACTGTCGGGTCAAGGGCGATCCTCGCCTTTACTGCATCCCAGTCAAATCGCATATAGCGCATATCCTCCTCAGCTTTTTGATAACCATCTGTCTGATCAGTCTTAGGCAGAAGTTTCAGAACATCTTCTATCGCCTCCTCAGTAACCAGAATCTGCTTTCCTCTGAGGTTCACTGCATCTAGGGAAGTTTTGAAGTAATTGCAGTAGAATTCCCGGACCCAAGATGCATTGACCTCAGTCAGAGGTCTCTCTAGGAAGAACCAGCCTCTTTGTTTGATTTGGTCAGAGGTGTACTGCTGGAGTTCTTCTGGGATCTTCAGAGTTCTCTCCAGGTATAGGTTCCTGGAGGTTGCAAACACCGGATACTTGAGCTCACAGTATCGGTTTGTAAATTTTATTGGATCAGTGGCAGGAAGCAATTGGTCAGCCTTCTCCTGCGGGGTGAAGTTTTTCTCCCGCCAGGAGGCATCATGCATGAGATCTATGATAGAAAAAGATGGTTCTCATCTTTTACGTTTGCCAGTGGTAGCCTTTCCTTTTCCCTTTCTCTGGGAATCTGACATCCTGAAAAAACAGAAAACCAGGATATAATAAAAATAGGAAAACAAATAGGCAAATAGTCAAAAGAAACACAAAGTGGCAAAGGAGAATTAGAATGAGGTAAATGAGTTAAGTGAATGTGCATTAAGGATTGTATAGGAGTGAAAAGTTTGAAAGGAAGAATTCACAATCCAAAATGTAATAGAAGGCATGATAAGTAGGAAAAATTATCAGTATGCCATGGTTAGAAAGTTAAAAGAAAGTGAAAAACCAGAAAAGAGATTTTAAAAGGTGAGTTTGGTTAGAATTGAAAAAGAGTGTCAGAAAATTAGAATTAGTGAGTTAGTGAAAAATGGGTTAAGGTAAGTGGCATAAGGATAAGTTTTATAAGTAACAAGCATTCATAATTAGAAGCGATAAGTAACTCAAAACCAAACAAGGAAATCTAGTGGATGATGATTCAGATAGATATAGAAATAACAAAAAAAAAAAATAGAATCAAACATCAAAATTGCAATTTAGAACCAGGAGATAAAAGAAAATAAGAATGCGTGTGATGGGAAGCAGAAGCTGGTGAATTAAAAATTTATTAAAATAGTTACGTTGCAAGTATAGTTCTTAACTCACCGAAAATCTGCCTATCAATTTAGAAATATGTCACAGAGAGTTTAAATTAAAATTATTGGGAGTTTTAAGTCCCAGGTCGTCTCCCAACGAGTTGCAGAAAAGTGTGCTGTTTTATTAATCAGATGTTCCAAGAAGTTGAGCTAAGTAAATTGGAATTTAAATTGAGGAATTTTAAATAATATAAATAAAAGCCTTGACTGGGAATTGATTAGTTAGAATCTCTATCATTGATGGAGTGATGTTTAAGATTGATTTATAATTAACGGTTACTCTGTTTGGTTATCCTTTACTAGGTAAGGGAAAGTCAAACAAGTTGGAATGCCAGATCTGTTCACGAGTTGCAACCCACTTAGTTCAAAGGGATTGGCGTTGGTGACAGGATAGCAATCCAACATTTAACCTAACTACAAATTTTTCCTTCAATCCTTCCAACTCAAGAGTTCCTTTTAATCAACTCCCCATCAAGTAATGAAACTACTCACGCATTGTAAATAAAGAATCCATAGCATATGAAAGGGAATTAAAAGAAGACATGATTATTGGAGTTGAAATTGAATTAAAAAGAAATAATCCTTGCATTAATTAATCATAAAAGTATCTGAATGACAAAATTGAACATAACAAAGAACATGGAAGAATAAAACCAAGTTAAGAGAACAAACTAGAATGATGAAGTCTTGATGAGGAAATAACTCTTCTCAATGTTCCAATGCTAAGACCAATTGAAAATCAAAATTCTAAAAACTAGAGAGAAAAACCTAAGAGAGTGAAAAACTAGATCTAAAACTACTGAATGAATGTGTGGGTTGTTTCTGCATATTCTCTGACTCTAGTCTGTTGTTCCGGGCCAAAAACTGGGCCGAAATAAGGTCCAAAATTGCCCCCATCGAATTCTGCAGATTATGCAGATCGCGCATGTCATGCGATCACGTCATCCATGCGGACGCGTCGCTTGCGCTTTTTCCTCTCCACGCGTTCGCGTCGTCCACGCTACCGCGTCGCTTGCGCTTTCCAATCCGCGCGGCCGCGCAAGCCATGCGACCGCGTCACTTCTCGCTGGTTATCTCCTCAAATTCTTGTGTTCCTTCCATTTTTGCTAGCTTCCTCTCCAATCTCCATCTCATTCATGCCCTATAAAGCCTGAAACACTTGACACACAGATCACGGCATCGAATGGAATAAAGGAGAATTAAAATTAAATAATTAAAGTCTCTAGGAAGCAATTTTCAAACATGTACTGAATTTAGGAAGGAAATCTAAATGCATGCTAAATTGATGAATAAGTGGATAAGGATCATGACAAAACCACACAATTAAACACAATATAAACTATAAAATAGTGGTTTATCAACCTCCCCACACTTAAACATTAGCATGTCCTCATGCTAAATTGAAGGAGACAAGAAAATGAGTATGAACATGTAGAAACTCATGAAATGCAATGCAAACCTATATACATATAAATAAATGCAACTATATGATTCTTGTCCACTTGATCAAAAGTAAATAAGCTCTTCAAAACAGTTACAAATCAAATTCCACTAATTCTATCATTATACAGTAAAATGGATAAAATCGCAAGAAGATAGCTCATGAAAGCAGGGAACATGAAAATTCAAGTATTGAACCCTCACTGATAATGTATGTACGCTCTAATCTCTAGTGTATAGGGTAATCACTCTATTCTTCTCTAGTCATGTTTTCTAACTTTTGTTTTTCTCTTAACCAATCAACAACAGTTAATATACCAATGCAAACATCATGAGGTCTTTTCAGGGTTGTAATGGGGCCAAGGTGCAGGTATGGGTATATATATATGGCTAAGTGAGCTTTATAAATTGAATCTTTAATTAACCTAAGCTCTCACCTAATATACATATATTCTATATACTTTTAATTTCATGCTTAGCTACCCATAATTCCCTTTTTCAACCCATACTCATGTTTCAACTTTGTGTTTTAATTCCATCATATGTGCATTGATCTTTGAATTCTGAATTTAACATTGGGTAATTTTGTCCCCTTATTTATTTGTTTATCATTTTTTTTAAATTGAATTGAAATAAATAAAGCTTATCAACGCACATAGATTTTTGATTCTTATAGTTTCACATGAATAGGTATCCAAATTCCCTTTAAATTTTCATGACACATCCCCTTAACAACTTTTGTTCCCACAATTTCCCATACTTAACTAGCACACACAATTCTATCTTAAGCTAACCAAAGATTCAATTTGGGATATGCAATTTGTTTTTCAGCTTAAGGTTAGTAATGTGGTAAAATATAGAACAAATGGGGTTTTAAAGGCTCAAAGTGGTTAACAAGGGTAATTGAAAAGGGTAGGCTTGATTTGGATAAGTGAGTTTAAACAAATAATGGCCTCAATCATGTGCAAGTATGTAAATATAATAAATATTGGACATATAAGATAAAACAAAATATAGATTACAATCATAGAGGAGTAAACACACAAGAATAAAATAATTATGGTTAAATGATGTAATCATACATAAAGGCTCAAATCTTTCACAGGTTGTGTGTTCTTTAGCTCAAACATCATGTTCTAAATACAACTCAAGCAGATTTATCATAAAAATTTTGAAAAATTAGTGAAATTTTATTCCAAAGATAGATTTTTAAAAGAAACTTATTGTCTTTTCAATCAAGTAGAACATGCATGCAACTATTCTAACCTATGCAATTTATTCTATTCTATAAAGGAAAGAAAAATCTAACTAAAATATCCTAATTATTGGTGCCAGAGAAGAGAATTTACCTCCGAAAGTCAGGTACTGACCGACCTCCCCACACTTAAGGCTTTGCACCGTCCTCGGTGCCATCTGTCAGAAACAGGGGTGGGCTGGTGGCAGTATCTCCATCATCGGGACCGTCATGGCCCCCTGTGCTAGTAAAGGAAGTGGAGTCTGGGGTGTCTGAGTCTCTGAAGCGTCCCTTGAGTAGCTCCTTGAGGTGTTTGAATCGGCGCTCGTTACGGCACTCTCTCATCTTTGCTTTCTATTCTTGCGATCCAACCGTTCGATTATCTGCTGGAGCAATTTCTCAGTTGTAGATGCTTGTGGTGTTGAAGAAGGATTATCTTCAACTGGAGCAGTAGGAAGGCTTGTAGTGGCTGCTGTAAGTCTGAGGTATTTCCCGTTAGGGACATATTGATCATCCCGTGGAAGCATGGCTTTGGTGTCCCCAGCTCTGTAGGAGACTCCGGCTGCTGAGACAAGATCTGAGACCAAGGCAGGAAAAGGTAAGTTGCCCACAATTTGTACGTGTTCCATAGCATTCCGGATATGTCTTGAGAGATTCAGAGGTTGGTCTGTAAGGATGCACCATAGTAGAACAGCCATGTCTGCAGTGAAAGAGGACTCATGAGTGCTCGAAAAGACGTAATGGGACATGATCTGTGCCAATACGCGAGCCTCCAAGGGGGACTTGCTTCTGCCGGACACTGCAGGACTGCAGGGTCGGCATGTAGAAGTTGGAGTAGAACTCAACTACCCAAGAAAGATTGACCTGCCTTGGCTGTTTCCGTAGGAAACCCCATTGTCTTCGCTCAATTTACGGCTCAACAAAGGTGGCAATATTGGACAGGAGGATAAGAAGGTATTCATTGTTATAGATCCTTTCTGCCAGGATAGGAAACATCTGCTCACAGTAGCGATTGGAAAATCGCGCAGCGTCCTTTGCTGGAAAGGCTTTCTCCTTTTCGTCAACCTTTATTATCCTCTTGACTCATTTTATTGAGGGCTTGACTGCGGTTGAAGAAGGCTCTGCCACTAATGCTCTTTTAGTTCCTCTTCTTGCTGGTGGTCTGGAAGTTGCTTTCTCCTTTCCTTTCTTGGTGGCCATCCTGAAAGAAGGGAAGAGAAAGAAAATTAAATTTAAAGAGAGATACAGCAAGGAAGGAAACGGAAAAGAGGGTGAATGATGCACAGTAAAATGTAGATGACATTAACACGTGCTCTCGAGTACATATGAAAAGCCATCAATGGGAAATAGCTAGTGCATAAAAAGACAAGTGAATACAAGGTGTTTATTGGCATGCTGGCAAAGGGCATGAGTAGCATAGACCAAGCATTACTTTCTAACAAACCATCACGTTTGTATTGACAATTGAATTCAATTAATAAAATAAGAAGGAGAATTTGTGAAAAGCAAGCATTGAATAGTAGAGTAAAGTAATGTAGAAAAGTGCATAGTGCTATATAGGCTTTTTCACAAACACATGGCATGCATGTTAAACAAGATATAAAAAGTATGAAATTGAACATGCAAGCAATCCCTTAAAAATAATAATAATTGTCAAATAAATTGTAACAAGTCACAAGCATATAATGAGGGATAATGACTCAAAAAATTTCTAACACCATGTAAAAAGGGAAAAGAAGAATAAAGAAAATAGGAATAGTTAAAAGAAGAAGAAAAGAAAAAGAAAATACATGTAGAACAATAAAAAAATGATAGAATAAGAAAGAAGGAAGAAGAAGGTAAAACCTTGTTAATGGAGGAGAGAGAGAGAGAGAGAGTGAGAGGTGAGATAGAAAGGGGAAGGGAGAAGGAAGAAAGAAGGAGGGAAAAGAAAAATTAGGATTTGGAGGAAAGAAAGATAAGATAATTTGGCAGTTTAGGTTGAGCTGTGCGGCGCATGCGACGCGGCCGCGTGGGGCACGCGTTCACGTGGGTGCGCGTCAGGTAAGAAGACGCGATCGCGTCAGTCACGCGGTCGCGTGACCCGTGTTGCGCTGCTGGCGCGAGTGCAGCCTCGTTCCAGCACAACTCTCTGTTCAATTTATTTTAATAGCCAAAATTGGGTGACGCAATCGCGTGGGTTATGCGATCGCGTGAGTGTGCGTCCGAAAATAATTGACGCGGCTGCGTCGGCAACGCGGTCGCGTGACAAGGATTGTGCTTCCAGCACCAATCCAGCACCACTCTCGCACAATATAGCATTGTGCACCCTTTTACGTCGAAAATGCAGGGCACGCGGCCGCGTGGGGCACGCGGTCGCGTGGGAGGCCATGATTTCCATGCGACGCGGTCGCGTGGGGTAATTTGTGCCATTGGCACGACTCCAGCGCTGCTATTGCGTAACTTTCTATTCATTTTTATTTTTCTTTACTCCCCCTACCACGCGGACGCGTCGCTGATGCGATCGCGTCGCGCGGCGAAATTTTTTTTTTTTTTTAAAGAAATATAAGGACATGTCGATGTAAAAGCATGAAAGTATTAATGAAGCGAAGAGTTATTGAAGAAAAGAACGATCATACCGCGGTGGGTTGTCTCCCACCAAGCACTTGGCTTTAACGTCCGTAAGTTGGACGCTCCACTAGCTCAATCTGCTGCTATGTGGGGATCTTCCAAGTGGAGGATCTCAAGCTCCTTGATTTTCTGCACCTTCTCACCATGGTATAGCTTCAGGCGGTGTCCATTAACCTTAATAAGTTCAGAGCTTAAAGGATGGCTTAGGTGATAAACTCCGTACGGTTCAGCCTTCTCTACTCTGTATGGACCTTCCCATTTTGATCTTAACTTACCGGACATTAGCCTTGAAGTCAATGCCCCAAACATCAAAAATTTCACAGAAAAGCATATATTGTTGAGGCATCTCATCCCTCTTGGATATGTTACCGAATTTCTGTCATGGGTGACAAGATTTACAAAACTCAGCAGCATCTCTAAAGAGAGTAGGCCACCAGAATCCACAGTCTAAGATCTTTCTAGCTGTTCGTTGAGGGCCAAAATGTCCTCCACTCTCAGATGAGTGACAGGCCTCTAAAATGGACTGGAATTCTGATTGAGGCACACAACATCTAATTATCTGGTCAGCACCACATCTCCATAAATATGGGTCATCCCATATATAATATTTAGACTCACTTTTCAGCTTGTCTCTTTGATATTTAGAAAAATGTGGAGGAAATGTGCGGCTAACTAAATAATTAGCAATAGGTGCATACCAAGGGACTACCTCAGATACTGCTTGGAGGTTGTCAAAAGGAAAATTATCATCTATAGGAGTAGAATCATCCTTAATATGTTCAAGACGACTCAAGTGGTTTGCTACTAAATTTTGATTACCACTCCTATCCTTTATTTCTAAATCAAATTCTTGTAACAGCAGTATCCAACGTATAAGTCTTGGTTTGAATTCTTTTTTAGCTAATAGATACTTTAGAGCTGCATGGTCCGAATACACTACTACTCTAGTACCAAGTAAATAAGCCCGGAATTTATCCAGAGCGAAAACAATAGCAAGTAGCTCTTTCTCAGTAGTAGTATAATTGGACTGGGCAGTGTCTAAAGTCTTAGACGCATAGGCGATAACAAAAGGATCCTTACCTTCACGCTGAGCCAGCGCTGCTCCTACTGCATGGTTGGAAGCATCGCACATGATTTCAAACGGCTGGCTCCAGTCGGGTCCTCTCACAATTGGGGCTTGAGTTAGGGCAGTCTTCAGCTTATCAAATGCTTGTTTGCAATCGTCACTGAACTCGAACTCAATGTCCTTCTGCAGTAATCTGGATAAGGGAAGTGCCACCTTACTAAAGTCCTTAATAAATCTCCTATAGAAACCTGCATGGCCAAGGAACGAACGGACTTCCCTCACAAAAGAGGGGTAAGGTAAACTAGAAATAACATTCACCTTTGCTGGGTCTACAGAAATGCCATTATTAGATACCACATGTCCTAATACAATCTCTTGCTTTACCATAAAGTGGCATTTTTCAA
>NC_029791.2:34648366-34665429 GCF_000816755.2 Arachis ipaensis
TGTGTAACCATCTAAAAAGCAATAATGTGATTTACCTGATAGGCGATCCAGCATTTGATCAATGAATGGAAGTGGGTAGTGATCCTTACGGGTAGCTTGGTTGAGACGCCTGTAATCAATGCAGACTCTCCAAGCATTCTGAACTCTAGTTGCTATGAGCTCTCCATGCTCATTCTTCATGGTAGTGACTCCAGACTTCTTGGGCACCACTTGTACTGGGCTTACCCATTCACTGTCTGAAATGGGATATATGATGCCGGCCTCCAATAGTCTGGTCACTTCCTTTTTGACAACTTCCAAGATGGTGGGATTCAATCTTCTTTGTGGTTGACGGACAGGTCTTGCTCCCTCTTCTAAAAATATTCTGTGCTCGCATACTTGAGGGTTAATTCCCACTATGTCTGCCAAACTCCACCCAATTGCCTTCTTATGCTTCCTCAGCACATCAAGTAACTGCTCTTCTTGTTGAGAAGTCAGTTCCCTTGCAATAATAACCGGAAGCTTCTGCTCATCCTCAAGATAAGCATATTTGAGATGTGGGGGGAGAGGTTTCAATTCTAACTTTTGATCATGGGCAGGCTCTGGATTATCTGGGGCTTGTGAAAATGGTGAAGTGCCCTCACTGTCAGTTAAGAGGGTCCCCACACTTGGACCTTGTCCAGTGTGCCTCTCTTCAAACTCTTCTTTTTGAACTTCAGCCACACTTTTGTCTATGACATCACACTGGAAGATAGAACGATCTTCTGGGGGGTTGTCAATGACTCCATTCAGATTGAAGATTACTATGCGGCCATCTATTTCAAAGGAGTATGTTCCTGAAAAAGCATCCAATTTGAATTTTGATGTCTTCAAGAATGGTCTTCCAAGTAGGATTGATGATGGCTTATCTGAATCATTATGGGGCATCTCCAAGATATAAAAATCAGTGGGAAATGTGATTCCTTTAATGTTCACCAAAACATCTTCAGCAACTCCAGCTACTGTAATAATGCTTTCATCTGCTAACACAAAACGAGCTGCCGACCTTTTTAAGGGAGGGAGCCTCAAAACATCATATATGGACAAAGGCATTATACTGACACCAAGTTGTGGAAATGGAATAGGAGTAGTGTTGTCTGTGGTGTCTGCGCCTTTTGGTGCTTCCTTCTGTGGTTGAGTTATCTCTTCTTCAGCTATGTCCAGTATATCCTCTTCCTCTTCAACATCTTCGATTTCTACCACCTCTTCAGTTGAGGCGTATTCTGGTGAGCTTGGTTCCTCCTGATTCCTCTCCTGCAGTGCGGTTCCGGACCTCAGGGTGATAGCATTAATGCCTCCCTTTGGATTGGGTAACGGTTGAGAGGGGATTCCAGTGGTGCTTGAAGGTTGGTTGCTGGAATTTTGTGTTGAACCAAGCTGTGTCATAAAAGCTTGCAGAGTAGAGGCGAGACCATTCAGACTGGTGTTAATAGTGTTCACGATGGTACTTTCCATGGCCAGTTGTCTTTTCTCAAAAGCTTGTAATAAATCTTCATTAGAAGATACAGAAGAATGAGTAAATTGAGAGGTTTGCTGCTGATTGTTCGGTGGTCCTTGGTTTTGCCTCAGGTGAGGTGCTCGGTAAGGTTGATAAGGTTGATTTTGCTGCCTGTTGTTGTTATTATTCCACCTCTGATTTTCCTGATTATCTCTGCCTCCCCTATTATTGTTGTCCCTTTAATTCTGGTTTGAATTGTCCTGCCATCCATGGTTATTATTTCCACTTTGATTGTACCCTTGGTTGGGGCGGTCATAGAAGTTGTAAGTGGATCCCACCATGTTGTCTTCTTGTTGGAGCTGCGGGCATTCATCAGTATAATGGCTGTAATCAGCACAAATTCCGCAAATTCTTTGTGGAACTAGTTGTTGGTTTTGCTGCGGTTGAGTTTGCTGAGCTTGTTGATTCAACTGTATTTGCTTCAGCAGGTTGGTCATCTCACAGATGCTTTGATTTAGAGCAGCAGTCTCTATGCCAGAAGATACTTCTGCAATGGCTTTTGAACGGCCTTGCTTCTGTCTGTGGTTCCGAGTAGATTTAGCTAAATCAATGATCAATTGCCAAGCTTCATTAGTGGTCTTGTACTTCTTCATAGACCCATTGCTGGCACTTTCCAATGTGGTCTTATCTTGGGGCCTCATACCTTGTGTGATTTAGCTGAGTAGCATGATCTTGTCAATCATGTGGTGGGGGCATGCTTCCAGAAGATTATTGAAGCGCTCCCAGTATTCGAAGAGAGTCTCATTGTCATCCTGAACAATTGTAGAGATATCCTTCCTCAGTCTATCAGTAACTTCAGATGGGAAGAATTTCTCCAGAAACTCTTTTCTGAGTGTATCCCAGTTGGATACATTTGCTATAGGTTGAGTGTAGTACCACTCTCTTGCTTTTCCCTCAAGAGAGAACGGAAAAGCTTTCAGGAGAATTGAAGTTTCATCAGTGCCATCACGCCTGACAGTAGAACAGGCTGCCTGGAAATCTCTCAAGTGCTTGATAGGCTCTTGAGCAGGTAGGCCATGAAACTTGGGCATCAAATTTAACAGTGCGGTCTTTATTTCAAAATCTGTAGCTACCGCTGGATGATGCGCTTGAAACGGTTGCATTGTAAAATAAGGAGCTCCTTCCTCCTGAATGGTAACTCTTCTAGCTGCCATGTTTTCTGCATGTAAAACAACCGAATCAGTAGAACGGGGGCTGGTTTCTTCCTCAAATTCACTTTCAGATCCGCCCTCAAAGCGGGCTAACCTACGCTGTTCTCGCCTTATTCGTGAAATTGTTCTTTTAATTTCAGGATCGAATATTAGCAAGCGCGGATCAGGAAGTGAACGTGTCATTTGACGGAAGAAACATGCAGCTCATAGTAACAAAATTAAATAAAATGCAAATAAATAAATTCTAATTAATAAAATTAGCACTCTATTGCAACTCCCCGGCAACGGCGCCAAAAATTGATGGGAAGCAGAAGCTGGTGAATTAAAAATTTATTAAAATGGTTACGTTGCAAGTATAGTTCTTAACTCACCGAAAATCTGCCTATCAATTTAGAAATATGTCACAGAGAGTTTAAATTAAAATTACTGGGAGTTTTAAGTCCCAGGTCGTCTCCCAACGAGTTGCAGAAAAGTGTGCTGTTTTATTAATCAGATGTTCCAAGAAGTTGAGCTAAGTAAATTGGAATTTAAATTGAGGAATTTTAAATAATATAAATAAAAGCCTTGACTGGGAATTGATTAGTTAGAATCTCTATCATTGATGGAGTGATGTTTAAGATTGATTTATAATTAACGGTTACTCTGTTTGGTTATCCTTTACTAGGTAAGGGAAAGACAAACAAGTTGGAATGCCAGATCTGTTCACGAGTTGCAACCCACTTAGTTCAAAGGGATTGGTGTTGGTGACAGGATAGCAATCCAACATTTAACCCAACTACAAATTTTTCCTTCAATCCTTCCAACTCAAGAGTTCCTTTTAATCAACTCCCCATCAAGTAATGAAACTACTCACGCAATGTAAATAAAGAATCCATAGCATATGAAAGGGAATTAAAAGAAGACATGATTATTGGAGTTGAAATTGAATTAAAAAGAAATAATCCTTGCATTAATTAATCATAAAAGTATCTGAATGATAAAATTAAACATAACAAAGAACATGGAAGAATAAAACCAAGTTAAGAGAACAAACTAGAATGATGAAGTCTTGATGAGGAAATAACTCTTCTCAATGTTCCAATGCTAAGACCAATTGAAAATCAAAATTCTAAAAACTAGAGAGAAAAACCTAAGAGAGTGAAAAACTATATCTAAAACTGCTGAATGAATGTGTGTGTTATTTCTGTATATTCTCTGACTCTAGTCTGCTGTTCCGGGCCAAAAACTGGGCCGAAATAAGGTCCAAAATTGCCCCCATCGAATTCTGCAGATTATGCAGATCGCGCATGTCACGTGATCGCGTCATCCATGCGGACGCGTCGCTTGTGCTTTTTCCTCTCCACACGTTCGCGTCGTCCACGCTACCGCGTCGCTTGCGCTTTCCAATCCGCGCGGCCGCGCAAGCCATGCGACCGCGTCACTGTGATATGCGCTCCTTCGCGCGGTCGCGTGAGCCATGCGACCGCGTCACTTCTCGCTGGTTATCTCCTCAAATTCTTGTGTTCCTTCCATTTTTGCTAGCTTCCTCTCCAATCTCCATCTCATTCATGCCCTATAAAGCCTGAAACACTTGACACACAGATCATGGTATCGAATGGAATAAAGGAGAATTAAAATTAAATAATTAAAGTCTCTAGGAAGTAATTTTCAAACATGTACTGAATTTAGGAAGGAAATCTAAATGCATGCTAAATTGATGAATAAGTGGGTAAGGATCATGACAAAACCACACAATTAAACACAATATAAACTATAAAATAGTGGTTTATCAGCGTGCCTAAGCATTCATGAATTGGTTTGGTGAAATATAAGGAAAGCATAGTTGAGAAAGCCAAAACCAAGACATGAAGGGAAATATTTTACAGAAATTTGGGGAGCATTCCGGCTAAAATTGGACTGTCCCGGAGAATAAACAGCAATCAAATAGTTCATATGAATTAAAATTAAAGCTTGCAGTTACATATAAGGAATATAATCATGAAAAATCAATGTAAAGAGCAGCAATATACAGGAGAGTACAGCATATGAACTAACATTACAGCAGCAGCAGGGTTGCGAAAACATAAAGCAATAAACATGAACAGCGCAAATAAACAGACCTAAATCCACTAACCACATCCCAGGCTACCTAACAACCTAAAATCTACTACAGCATGCATATCTAACTAGCCTAGACAGAAACATAAACAAAAAAATATGAACTAACTACGGATAGATAAAAGGGTGACGTTTTGCAGAACCTGGAAGGCCGTAGAATGAGATTGGGCAGAAAGGTGGCTGGCGGTGGTGCATGGGGAATGCGGTCGCGTGGCTGGTGCGAAATGGGGGGTGACGCGATCGCCTGGGTCGTGCGATCGCATGGAAGGAATAAAAGGGGGTAGGACACGATCGCCTGGGGCATGCGATCGTGTCGCTGGAATTTGTGCTAAACGCATGAATCCAGCGTCGTTCCAGCCCAACTCTCTGTCTCCTTTTGGGATTTGTGCAATCCATGCGACGCGATCGCGTTGCTCATGCGGTCGCGTGGGATTGATTGTGTGCAAGTGACGCGATCGCATGGGGCATGCGATCGGGTGGGCCATTTTGTGCTAGACGTACAATGGCCGCACGATTCCAGCCCAACTTTCTGGACGTTGGATTCTTACGCCGATTTCCATATCACGCGGCCACGTGGGTGACGCGATCGCGTGGGTAGTGTTTTTCACAATATGACGCGATCGCATGAGTGATGCGGTGACGTCGCGCACCCGTTTTTTTGGAATGCAGAATGCAGTATGCAGAATGCAATGCTTAATGTGAATGCTATGCATGATTCCAGGTTCAATAAAATAAAAATAAAATTCAAAAACAAACAAAACTAAACAAAATTAAAATTGCAAAAGGAATGATCATACCATGGTGGGTTGTCTCCCACCTAGCACTTTTAGTTAAAGTCCTTAAGTTGGACATTGGAAGAGCTTCCTGCTATGGCGGCTTATGCTTAAATTCATCAAGAAATCTCCACCAATGCTTGGAATGCCAATAGCCTCCGGAGTCATAGGCATGTAAAGCTTCTGAGCAGCTTCAAATAGAGTCTCAGGCTCCCGGGGTGATGAATCTCAGAATAGAATCTAGGATCCCAAACTTTGGTTCTAAATCCGCCTTCGTTTTGATCTATATTTTTCCATCCGGGCGGTTTAGAAAGTAGATTCTCACCATAGCGACCAAATATTTTCCGAGATCTATTCAATTGAGCATGACACCAATCCGTGCACTTCGAATTGAAGTGTGGAACCTTATTGAACCTTGTACACCAGCTCTGAGTACGAGCCATTTCCCTCTTACTCTTAAAGCCGCAGAGGGCTCTAAGCTGGCCATCTGTTTCAAGTAAACCATATTCAAGTGAATAAGTAAAGTTAAAGGTTAAGGATTGTACCCACTTGAAGCTTGTATTAGGCGGTAATGGCCTTGGGGTAGGTGTTTTTGGTGGTTCTGTAAGTTCTTCTCCCTTGTGCTCTTCTGTGAATTCCTCCACTTCTTCGCAAGATTCTTCAAATGCATCTGTATCCTGGTCAAAGTCTTCTATGTCTTCCTCATCACTTGAGTCATAGATTGGAGGTTGAGAAAAATCTACCTCTGCATCTTCTTCGTATTCACTTGGGAAAGATTCTTCGATCTCAGAGAATTCACTTGCGGATGCAAGTTCATTACTAAGAGAGCTTGACTTGTGACTATCATCATCAAGGGAATTTGTGTCCTGGGTTATTCTGTCTAGTTCTTCATAAACGACTTGCCTTGGGGATTGTGCAATATCCTCCTTAGCATCAACTATAACGTCCTTGACAGAGTTCTCCTCAACTCTGGATTCCCATGGAGGTTCAGCGTCTCCTAGATCTTCAACCAACTCTTCTTCTTGTACAATGACAGCTTCTTCTACTTGTTCTAGTACGAATTCATACTCTGTCTTGTCCACTGGAGTTTCTAGTGTCTCCTTCATGCTACGCTCTTCATTAGATTGTCCACATGGGGATGTGGTTGGTCCTTGAATGTTCGCGCGTCTAGAAGCTAATTGAATTACTGCTTGCTCCAGTTGTCGAATGGTTGTTTGAAGTTTATTTACTGTTGCCTTGAGGCGAACCTCTGATTCTCTGGGTGATGGATTTGGACATGATACATAGGGAAGTGGTGGTGCTTCGGGGTGATTGGATTGGAACTGGGGTAGGAAAGGATCATACGGTGGCGAATGGTGAAGAGAAGCTTGTGAGTGTGGTGGTTCGAGGTTATGTTGAGAAGATGGTCTATAGGCACGGGGTGGGACTTGTTGGTAGTCACAAGGTTGTCCACCATATCTTTCAGCTGGGCATGCATTGTAGAATGGTCGTTGTCCATGATATCTTGGAGGGTGTTGATGCCTAAAAGGTTGATTAGATCCTCTTGGCTCCATCCATCCTTGATTGGTCTGACCTTGATGCATATTCCTGAGGGGTGAGAATTCAAAGTAGCAAATAAAATTAAAAAGGAAAAACAGAAATAAATAAACAAGCAAAAGAAAAATATTTACAATAACCAATAATAAGGCACACGTTAGCAGTTCCCCGGCAACGGCGCCATTTTGACGAACAGGATTTTTTCCAGTAAAGAATGTCATAAAAACAGTCGCGTTGTAAATATAGTCTCTAAACCAACAAAAATCCCTTTCGTACAAACGTTTTGGTTGTCACAAGTAACAAACCCCTTAAAATTGATAACCGAGTATTTAACCTCGGGTCGTCTTCTCAAGGAACTGCAGGGAAGTATGTTCTTATTATTGGTTATGGAAATTGTAAATTTGGGGTTTCAAGAATGAGGAACGAGTAATTTAATGACAAATAAATTAAATGACAATTAAAATAAATAAATAACTGTAAAGCAAACTTTTGGCAAGGTATGAGAAATTGGAGGTCCTATCCTAGCTATCCTTATCAATGATGATGATGGTTGAATCTTAATTCCACTTTGTTAACCTTTACCAAGATAAAGGAAGGTCAAGGGATTAATTGGTTTGATCTTCGAATCCTATTTATTTCCTAAGAAAAGATTGGGATTATGGAAGTTCAATTCAATTAACAAAGATAACAATTATCAATCAAGTTTGAGTTTGATAACTCCTGAATTACTGATTTCTTAACCAAGAACAAAAGGGAAAAAATAAATCTACTTGGAATAAAGATGTCTTCAGAGTAAAAGCAACAATAGCATAAATAAAAGAAATCAATATTAAACTGAAATACCTCAATTAACATTAATAAAAGAGTAATCTGTAACATGAAAGGATTCATAAAATCGCTTGTAAAAGTAAATAAAAGGAATATTGAACCTGGTCAAAAGAGATAATCTTGAAAGTGAATAAAAATCCTAATCTTAAATCCTAATCCTAAAGAGAGAGGAGAGAGCCTCTCTCAAAACTAAATCTAAATCATGGAAAGTGAAAATTGGTGAGCTCTCCCTGAATGGATGCATTCCCCCACTTCATAACCTCTGGTCTATGCCTTCTGGACTTAGATTTGGGCCAAAAAGGGCTTCAGAAATCGCTGGGAGCATTTTCTGCAATTTCTGGTGTGTGGCCTCTGTCACGCGTCCGCGTGGGTCACGCGGTCGCGTCGTTCGGAGCTTTTCCTTGCCACGCGGTCGCGTCAGTCATGCGACCGCGTCATATTCATTCTGCTTAAGGTGCACGGTCGCGTTAGTCATGCGGCCGCGTCACTGTTGATTCGCGCTTGGCACGCGATTGCGTTGTCCATGCGATCGCGTAGATGCCAGTTTCTTCAGAACTCCGTTTTGCACTTTCCTTCCATTTTTGTATGTTTCCTTTCCATCCTTTAAGTCATCCCTGCCTTAGAGGATCTGAAACTACTCAACACACTAATCACGGCATCGAATGGAAATAAAGGTAATTAAAATAATTAATTTTAAAGCATAGAAAATATGTTTTTCACATACATCACATAATAAGGAAGGAGAAGTAAAACCATGCAATTAATATGAATAAGTGGGTGAAGGATTGAATAAATCACTCAAACTAAGCACAAAATATATCATAAAATATGGGTTTATCAGGTACTTTAAAAATCAAAGATAAAAGAGAGACTAAACTAAGATAATCTTAATAATAAAAACTTTTAATTTGACACTAATTCTCAAAATAATTTGAAACAAATCTAAAATTTTGGATACTTAAAAATTAAAATCAACAACTTTGTTAATTGTATGGCATTTTCTTTCTTTTTTTTTTTGGATTTTTTGATTTTTTTTAATTTGACTTTAAAAAAATCTAGAAATAAAAGATGAAACAAAAAACCTAAACGAAAATCTTAGAGCAGATGGATAAATAAAAATTTTATCTACAATTTATAACTATACCAACAACAACATTAAAGGCACTTTTTTGTCGCATATAAAACCAGATGCACTCCGCCATTTTGACCACCCTACTTGGATCCTATGATTTACATCCTGTTCAATCTCTCCATTATCCTGTATGATGCACCCAAGATACTTAAAACTTTTAACTTTTCATAGGATGCTTTCTCCAATCTTTACCTCTATATTGGGGTTTTCCCTTCTCAGACTGAACTTATATTCCATATATTCCATCTTGCTACGGCTTATGCGCAGACCATACACTTCTAGAGCTTCTCTCCATAACTCCAACTTCTTATTTAGGTCTTCCCTTGACTCTCCCATAAGGACGATATCATCGGCAAAAAGCATGCACCATGGCACAGGCTCTTGGATGTGCTCTGTGAGTACTCCCAAGACTAATGTGAAAAGGTATGGACTTAAGGATGATCCCTGGTGTAATCCTATACCAATAGGAAATTCCTCTGTCACACCACCTTGAGTCTTCACACTAGTTGTGGCCCCATCATACATGTCTTTAATTGCCCGAATATATGCGATCCTTACTCTCCTCTTTTCTAAAACCTTCCATAAGACCTCCCTTGGTACCCTATCATATGCTTTTTCCAAATCAATAAACACCATATGTAGATCCCTTTTATTACTACGATACCTCTCCATCATCCTTCTTAATAGGTATATCGCTTCAGTGGTAGATCTGCCTGGCATAAATCCAAATTGGTTATCTGTTACTTGTGTCTCTTTTCTCAACCTCCGTTCTATCACCCTTTCCCATAACTTCATAGTATGACTCATAAGCTTAATCCCTCTATAGTTTCCGCAACTTTGTATATTCCCCTTATTCTTGTAGATAGGTACCAATGTGCTCTTTCTCCACCCATCAGGCATCTTCTTTGACCTTAAAATCTCATTAAAAAGCATGGTTAACCAGTTGATGCCTTTTTCTCCAAGACCCTTCCAAACCTCAATCGGAATATTATCAGGTCCTACTGCCCTGCCATTTTTCATCTGCTTTAGAGCCTCTTTTACCTCGAAGTCTCGAATCCTTCGATAGTAGTCAAAGTTTTGATCTTCTTCCCTTGTGCATAATCGACCAAGGCTCGGAAGAGTCTTCTGTCCCTCATTAAATAACTCGTAGAAGTAGCTCTTCCACCTTTCATTAATCTTCTCCTCTTGAGCCAATACCTCTCCATCCTTATCCTTTATGCACTTAACCTGATCCAAATCTCTCGTTCTTCTTTCCCGGCTCTTTGCGATTCTATATATACCTTTTTCTCCTTCTTTCGTGCCCAAAGACTGGTAGAGACCCTCATATGCTCTTGTTCTTGCTTCACTTACAGGCACTTTTGTCTCTTTCTTAGCCGCCTTATATTTTTCCCAATTATCTGCATTGTGGCATAAAGACCACTCTTTAAAGCATTCCCTTTTTATCTTTATCTTTTCTTGTATACTCTCATTCCACCACCAGGACTCCTTGTCTCTTGGTCCTATTCCTTTAGATTCACCAAAACTTTCTTTTGCTGTTCTTCTAATAACTTCTGCCATCTCCCTCCACATTTCTTCCGCGCTTCCATTCCCATCCCACTTTGCCTCTTCTCCTACCCGTCTTAGGAAGCTTCTTTATTCCTCACCTTTCATCCGCCACCACCTCGTCCTTGGGTTCTTCGTATGATGTCTTTTCCTCAACTTTTGCTCAATGCGAAAATCCATGACGAGCACCCAATGTTGTGTTGTCAAACTCTCTCCCGGGATAATTTTACAGTTAATGCAAAATTTTCGGTCGACTCTCCTCAACAAGAAGAAGTCGATTTGAGAGCTTGTCATGCCACTCTTATAGGTTATAAGATGTTCGTCTCTCTTTTTAAAACATGTATTTGCGATGAGAAGATCAAAGGTTGAGGAAAAGTCCAAAATAATTTTACCCTCGGCATTGATCACCCCGAAACCATGGCCTCCGTGAATACTCCCATATCCAGTCACTTTTCTCCCAACATGGAACAATTACTCCAACCCCATTCCTATTCTTCACATTTCCTGTATACCAAAGTTTGAAACCAGAAGTATCCAACTCCCTAGCCTTTGCACCAACCCATTTCGTTTCTTGTAGGCACATAATGTTAATCTTCCTCCTTGTCATGGTGTCCACCACCTCCATGGACTTTCCTGTTAGAGTGCCTATGTTCCATGTCCCAAATCTCAACTTTCTGTCGCTTCGACCTTTACCTTTTACTTTGTGAACTAGCTTATTTACCCTCGTTCGTTCACGAAAACGCGAGAACCCTTGCTCATTTAACACTACATCCGGGCACCGATGCAGCGGCTCTTGCTTTGACACCGTACTCGAGCCATACGACGTGTTGCTTCCGGGCAACGACCTAGCTTTAGCGCAATAATGTCTTTGATTCATGTCATGGGGGTTCGGCTATATTTTTATGTTGGTTGCCGAAGACCTAACACAACCCTCCTCCTTTATCCGGGCTTGGGACCGGCTATGTACCGCAAGTGTAACATAGGCGGAGTTAATTTATAATTATACCAAAAGATTAAAAAAAAATGAGTAACAAAAGATACAACAAAAACAATAAAAAAGATAAGATTTTTTTTATTAGACTTCTAGAAAATCTGTTCTTAGTAATCTAAGACGTTGAAAGAATTTTTCTATTAGACTTTTAAAAAAATATGTTCTTGACAACCTAAATCAAAGAGATAAAACTAAAAGAAGTGACACTAATAATTATTCTAGATTAAATTTTTTAATTTTTTCATGCAACAAGTAAAGTAAATCACTCACCTCATTTAATACACATAAAAAAATACATAAAATAACTAAAAAATTTTATTCATAAAAAATTTATGAAATATTTTACAAGCTTGCTTAATTAAATTTCTAATTGATAATTTTATTTTATTTTTAACAAATTTTTTTAAAATATGATAGTCATCAACTATTATAGTATAAATAGTATAGCATAACGATAATAATTGTGATATTAATAAACATAATAATTACGTTACGCTCTAGCTAAGTGATTATGATTTCAAAAGTATTAAAAACAACAATATATAAAACATCCCAACTCTTCAAAATAAATAATATTTTGTTATAAAATAACTAAATAAGGAAGATAAAGTAAAGAAATATAAATGAAAGACTCTAGTATTAATATTCACTAATATTAATATCATCCTACCATAATAACTATGATTTATATATTAATACTATATTTGTAATATGAAGAGAAAGAAAAGCTTCGTAGAGAGAGAAGAAATGCTTTTTATTGATGTGTACATATCATGTACTGAGGTTGTCTATTTATACATGCAAGGAGGCTATTATTTTCAACTATCATTAAATGTAAGGACTTTGATAATGTAGCCATTCAGCATGGAAAAGATGATATGCTCATGGTCATCCATTTTCATCCTTATCGTAACACTCCCCCTTTGATGACCATTAAGGATTATTGCCTCGTTAAAACCTTACTAAAGAAAAACCCAGTGGGAAAAAAACCTTAGTGAAGGAAAAAGAGTACAATACCCTTTAGTGATAGGGACTGCCTCATTAAAAACCTTGTCAAGAAAAACCCAATAGGAAAAAAACCTGACCAAGGGAAAAAGAGTACAGTCTCCCCCTCTTGTCGACATCAGTTGATGTCTCGAAATCGGCGCATCCCAATCTCATGTACCAATCTTTCAAAAGAGGATTTTGGGAGCGACTTTGTAAATAAATCTGCCAGATTATCACTTGAGCGGATCTGTTGGATATCAATTATCCCTTGATTTTGAAGATCATGAGTGAAGAAGAATTTGGGAGAAATATACTTTGTTCTATCACCTTTGATGTAGCCGCCTTTAAGTTGAGCAATGCATGCTGTATTATCTTCAAATAGGACAGTTGGAGCTATCTTATGATCAATCAGTCCACATGATGACAGAATATATTGAATCAGACTCCTTAGCCAAAAACACTCGCGGCTAGCTTCATGATTCGCCAGTATTTCAGCATGATTAGAGGAGGTTGCTGCTATCGTCTGTTTCGTGGACCTCCATGATATAGCTGTACCACCATATGTGAATAGGTATCCTGTTTGAGACCTCCCTTTATATGGTATACCACATTCGTCCAGATTGCTTTAGACCATATAAAGATCTTTGCAATTTGACTGAGTATAACCCTTGCGAATATTCATTGGATGGTTTAAATATCTTTAGTCCTTCAGGGATTTTCATATAGATATCACGATCTAATGAGCCGTATAAATAGGCTGTTACCACATCCATCAAATGCATATGCAGTTTATGATATGCAGATAAACTGACCAAATAACGCAATGTTATCGCATCCACTACGGGGGAATACGTTTCTTCATAATCTATACCGGGCCTTTGTGAAAAACCTTGTGCCACAAGTCGGGCTTTGTAGCGCACAACTTCATTTTTCTCATTTCGTTTTTTCACAAATACCCATTTGTATCCAACAGGTTTTACATCTTCTGGTGTACGGACTACAGGTCCAAAGACTTCACGTTTTGCAAGTGAGTCTAATTCAGCCTTCATGGCTGCTTCTCATTTTGGCCAATCATTTCTTTGTCGACATTCTTCAACTGATCTTGGCTCAAGATCCTTACTTTCATGCATGATATTCAATGCCACATTATATGCAAATATTTCATTGACAATTGTCTTATTTCGGTCCCATTTCTCTCCTGTAAAGACATAATTTATCGAGATCTCGTCATTTTCACAAATTTCAGGTACCTGAACGTCTTCTGGCGTTATATCAGAATTTTGGACAACTGCCGGTGTCTTTACTATGTCTTTTTCAATAGGAATCGTATTTACCTCTTTTCTCTTTCGAGGATTTTTATCTTTGGAACCGACAGGCCTGCCACGCTTCTGGCGTTTATTTGCTTCCGTGGCTATTTGTCCTACTGGGACATCAATTCGAATTGGGGCATTTTCCTCCCTGCCACGCTTCTGGCGTGAATTTGCTTCAGTGGCTACTTGTCCTACTGGGACGTCAATTCGAATTGAGGCATTTTCCGCTGGTATGTAAGATTTGGTTACCCTCTTTGTATCGGAAAATGCATCAGGCAATTCATTTGCTATTCTTTGCAAATGTATAATCTTTTGAACTTCTAGTTCACATTGCCTTGATCGAGGATCTAAATGCATCAACGATGATGCATTCCAATTAAGTTCCTTTTCAGGAAGCTTATTCTCTCTCCCTAATGTTGGAAATTTTGATTCATCAAAATGACAATCCGCAAACCGGGCTTTAAACACATCACCAGTTTGTATCTCAAGATACCTCACTATAGAGGGAGAATCATATCCAACATATATCCCCAATTTTCTTTGGGGTCCCATTTTGGTGCGATTAGGTGGTGCAATGGGAACATATATCGCACACCAAAATATTCTTAAATGGGAGACATTTGGCTGCTGGCCAAAAGCTAATTGCATAGGAGAGAACCGATGGTAACTCGTTGGCCTCAAACGAATAAGTGATGCGGCATGTAAAATAGCATGCCCCCAAACCGAGGTTGTGAGATTTGTTCTCATAAGCAAGGGTCTAGCAATTAATTGGAGGCGTTTAATAAGCGATTCTGCTAACCCATTTTGTGTGTGAACATAAGCTACTGGATGTTCAACACTTATTCCATTAGCCATACAATAAGCATCAAAAGCTTGGGAAGTAAATTCATCAGCATTATAAAGGCGAATTGCTTTGATTGGATTTTCTGGAAATTGTGCTTTTAATCGAATAATTTGAGCTAGTAATCTCGCAAACGCCAGGTTGCGAGAAGATAATAAGCACACATGTGACCATCTCGAAGATGCGTCTATCAGAACCATAAAATATCTAAAAGATCCACATGGTGGATGAATAGGTCCACATATATCACCTTGAATCCTTTCTAGGAATTTAGGAGACTCAAATCCAATCTTTACTGGTGATGGCTTTAAAATTAACTTCCCTTGAGAACATGCAGCACAACAAAATTCACTAGTTTTAAGAATCTTCTGGTTCTTTAGTGAATGTCCATGATAGTTTTCAATAATTCTCCTCATCATGGTTGTTCCCGAATGACCCAATCTATCATGCCAAGTTATGAATTCATTTGGACTAGTAAACTTCTGGTTTACAATGGCATGTGATTCAATTGCACTAATCTTAGTATAATACAACCCAGATGAAAGTGAGGGTAATTTTTCTAATATAACTTTCTTATTTGAATCATGAGTTGTGATACATAAATACTCATGATTTCCCTCATTCATTGTCTCAACATGATATCCATTTCGGCGAATATCTTTGAAACTCAACAAGTTCCTCAGGGACTTGGTAGATAATAGTGCATTATTTATTATAAATTTTGTTCCTCCAGGAAACAAAATTATAGCTCTTCCGGAGTCTTCTATCACATTGCCTGAGCCAATAATAGTATTAACATATTAATCTTTTGGCACAAGATGGGTAAAATATATATCACTTTTAAGAATAGTGTGCGAACTTGCACTATCTGCAAGGCAAATATCTTCAGAATATGTCCTTGCCATTTTTCTTCAAAAACAAATGATAATTATAAAATGAGTAGAAGTACATACAGAGTCAAATTATTCACATGAATACTTAATAAACACATACACATATCAAACTATTCCATCATTGATCAAATATCCAATATTACCTTCAGAATCCTTAAAGAAATTAGATACATCATAATGAGTAGTGAAATTTTCATCATTTGAAACAAAATTTGTTTCATTTTCTTTATCATCCTTTTTCAAGGATATTTGATAAAAATCAACTAGGTGCCTTGGGGTACGACAGGTACGTGACCAATGGCCCTTTCCACCACAACAGAAATATTTATCCTCAATTGATTTACTTTGTCCATTGTTTCTTTATTTATCCCACTTCTGGTGAGATCCTTTCTTATGAACATAATTTCTCTTCCTTCCATAATTTTTCTTGTTATCAAAATCTTGCCATTTACATCTTCTGGAGTTATAATTTGCCGCATTTGCTTCAGGAAATGGGACGGCGCTAACTGGACGCGCTTCATGATTTCTCAAAAGTAACTCATTATTGCATTCAGCAACAAGAAAGTAAAAAAATTAATTCAAAATACTTTTTAATTTCTTTTTCTCGATACTGCTGCTGCAGGAGCACATTCGAGACATGGAAGGTCGAGAAAATTTTCTCTAACATATCGGGCGTGAGGAAGTATCACCGTTTTTTTTTATGATTGTACCTTTCTTCAAGTTCTTTCCACAGATCTACAGGATCTTTTAATGTGGGATATTCATTTTTCAATCATACTTCAAGATGATGACGAAGGAAAATCATAGCTTTGGCTTTATCCTTTTGGGATGTATTATTTTCAGCCTTAATGGTATCTTCAAGATCCATTGAATCAAGATGGATTTTAACATCTAGTACCCATGATAAATAATTGTTTCCAGATATATCAAAAGCATTATATTCAAGATGAAAGAGATTCGACATAATAAAAATTTGTTACCTGGAGTCTTCCTAAAATTTTGTTAGAGTTTCGTGCTGATAACGTGTTATAAAATAACTAAATAAGGAAGATAAAGTAAATGAAATATAAATGAAAGACTCTAGTATTAATATTTACTAATATTAATATCATCCTACCATAATAACTATGATTTATATATTAATACTATATTTGTAATATGAAGAGAAAGAAAAGCTTCGTAGAGAGAGAAGAAATACTTTTTATTGATGTGTACATATCATGTACTGAGGTTGTCTATTTATACATGCAAGGAGGCTATTATTTTCAACTATCATTAAATGTAAGGACTTTGATAATGTAACCATTCAGCATGAAAAAGATGATATGCTCATGGTCATCCATTTTCATCCTTATCGTAACATATTTGATAAAATATCTCAAGACAATTGTCGGAATTGAATTTAATAATATCATAATCTTTTGAGAATAAATTATAGTTCACGTGTATGTAAATAAATAAAAAAA
>NC_029791.2:34665583-34685543 GCF_000816755.2 Arachis ipaensis
AGTTGCACCTACCTTCAACTCGTGGCACCTTCAGTCCTTCACAATTGACGGCAACTAGTCAACTACCAGTCCACTACGCAAATAGAACGACAATCTGTCCGTCAGATTGAATGAATGGCAGGCAATATTAGTTTGAATAGAAAAACTTACTATTTTTACTATCGAATCTTTAAAATGCCAATAAAATTATCCATTATAAAATAAAATTAATATTACATTTATAAAAAAGATATATTCAATAAAAATATTCAAATTCTAAATTTTTATTAATTTAAAAAAATTAAATTATCTCTTATCTCTTTTATCATTTTTAAATTTTGAGAACTATCTTCATTTTTTTTTGTCTATTATCAATTTATCATTCATTATTATGATATTATCATAGTCAACATCAATACCATTCTATTATCATCTTACCACCATCATCATTTTTCTGGATTTTAAGATGGTTGAATTTTATACATTACAAAAACAAATTCACACTTCAAATTAAATTTGGATCTCTAAAATTTTTGATTGAATAATACGTAAATTATTAATTATTAAGATCCGATTCAGATTTCAGCTCTGGAAAACTCGAAGTAAGGATTAAAAATGAAAAAAGAAGAGTTGAAGAAGCTAATATGTTTAGAATCTTATGATAAACTAATCTACTTATGAAAATAATTTCTTCTAAATATAATTGAAGATTAAGATCGCAATTTCTCAAAAATATGACGGACTAAATTATCGTTTTATTTTGTTCCAGTTTAAAATGTATAATATTTGAAGAAAATAAAGGCTAATTATAAAAAAAGAATATTAATAAATTTTATAAATAATTAAAAATAAAATATATTAATATATATACATAAATAATTAAACAATATCACATCCTAAAAGCAATAACATCATATGCATGTCCGAAATTGACAATGAATCTATATAAATCGAAGCAAGTCCAATAACATGTTACTTGGGCTAATATACATCTGGCTCTCGTACACCACTACGTCACTGCCAGGAATTCCGACAAAATAATCACTAAACCCACCACCACCATCTCTGCCACCTCCATCACCACCACTTAACCAACATCCCCATCAACACCTCCTCCACCCCACCACCGCCATCACCTCCTCCATAACCACCACCTGTTCCACCATCATGTCCTCCATCATGGCCTCCGCCACCTCCTCCATAACCACCACCCATACCACCATCATCTCCACCATAATGTCCTTTGCCACCTCCTTTATATATATCCACCACTCATCCCACAATCATGTCCTCCGCCACTACGGTCATCGCCGCCATCATCTCCACCATCATCCTCACCATCATTACCATTGTCACCACCATCATCCACTACAACAAATCTGGCAGATAGCGGCGGTTGCTGGAACCGTTTAGCGGCGGGTCAGCTAAACATATCGCGGCGGTTTAATGAAACGCCGGAAGATGGGGCGCGGCAAAACGGATAGCGGCGGTTTTCTTCAACCGCTGGAATAACCGCCGCGAAATGAAACTTGAGTTTTGCGGCGGTTATTACCCGCCGCAATATGTGGATAGTTAATTTTATTTTTCAATTTGCGGCGGTAACCGCCGCTAAATGCTAGTGTTTTGAAAACGACGTTCTTATATCACGAAAATAGACAATATTACTGTTTTGCGGCGGTTAAAACTGCCGCTAAATTCGAATTTTCCATTAAAATTTTAGATTTTCTATTATTTTTCCTCTTTTGAAAAAGTATGTTTATTAACCTTAAATTTTTTTTCTTTTCAATTAATTTAAAGAAATTGCAACCAAGTAAAACAGCTCAATTAACATAGCAAACCAAATTAAATATATGCAAACATAACATATATAATGAAATTGTCATAACATCATCCAAAATAAAATAAGAATGCTTAAGTTGAAGAAAATAAGCATAAATCACTAAACCAACTTAAATGCATAAATATCTAAGAACATTGATTGAAATTCAAAATTTTTGTTACGGGTCGTGATTGGCAGATGAAAATGGCCCTGCGCATGCCGAGTCCGGTGTACCGCCCAAAAAAGCCAGCTCTGCAGCAACCTCAGCGGGCCAATTACCTCCTTGATGTTGGACTAGATATCCCAAGACCTTATGTATCGACTGTCTCTTCACTTGCTCTTCTTCTAGCTTAGCCGTCAATTTCGCAATCCTCCTCTCGTACTCTTCATTGGGCCCTGCAGAACTCGACGGTTGTCCAGCAATGTTACCAAAGACTTGGGTGGGACATGGTCCAGTACCTAGGGCACGAACTCGTCCTAGGTGCTCCTTTCCGAGAACTTGTGCTAGCGAATCATTTTGTGAAAGGTGCCTAGAGGATCCATCCTGCCTCTCAACATTCGAAATTGCTTCCTACAAATATACAACACATTGGAAAGGCATGAGTTAACAGTAGCACGATATATACAGTAAACTAAGTTGCTTGAAATTTTCAAACATGACTCACACTAACAACACGTACATCGGGATGAATATACGAGCCATCTTTTTTCTTATGAGTCATGATAAACAACTCTCCTCTACCAACGCACCTTCCTTGCTCTTTCTCCTACATCGTTGATATCGACATAATTTAGTAAACAATAACAACATACTCAGGAAGATTAATCAAAATCTTAATAAATAATGATGACTTATTACCACTTCATCTTTTTTTCTTGCCAATGTTTTGGAGCCCCCAGTATGTGTGTAAAGTTGCTTGCTCTGATTTAAAGCATTCTGTTTACACTTTTTCTATGAACAAATAACAGAACAAATGTAAATGAGAAAGATAGATGTTGATTATAAAATGTAAGGGGAGTAATATGTATACACATGTATATTTTTGTGGAAATAATAAAATATACCAAGGCTTACCATTGTTTCTTCCTTCTGGCGATAGTCAATGAACTTTTTCCATTCATTTTCTTCTATTCCTTTCGGGCGATGCTCAAGATTTTCCTCATAAGTCCTTATTTCTTTGTAACACCTATGATACAAGTGGTGCCTTGTATCCTTCCAGTTCTTTCCTATCCTCTTCATAATATTGTGCTTTATTTTTCTTCCGGCATTGTTCTCATAATGAAAGACCCACTGCAATTAGTTGAAGAAATGCCACAACCATTACAGTTGAAGAAATGCCACAACCATTACAGGCTAATTTAAATTGTTAAAGTATGACACTCAAATCCAGTACAAGCAGTCGCAATTACGTATAAATGAGAATTGCTTAAATAATGATGTGAAAAACAAAATATGAAAATTTTACGAACCATATAATTTACCCATGCAAAAGCCCTTACCAAAAAAAAATCAAACATTAAAATTGCTTAAATTGTTGAAGCTTAAAGTTGTACCTTAATCATGTCGTAAGCATATTCCTTCTTAGCTTTGTTCACATATACTTCCAACTTTCTGCATATATGGGGAACTGGGAATAATCCGCACCCAAACTCCCTAAGAAACCACTGAATAATCCAGCTGCCTGACCAATCGGTTGTAGCTCTTTGTTAAATAGGAGTACTATCTTTGTATTGGAAGGGAGTGCTATAGCCTCCCTCACACTCAGCCTAGAAGCTTTTCTCACACCGTCCTCTAAGAAATGTATGGGACACAAAATTACATATAATCATTGCAAAAAATGAAAATAGAAGTAAAAGACTTTAAAGATAACTGTTTACGAAATTAGGATGAAAAAAAGTTTACTAATAACAGTAACTTCCCAAAAATCTGTATCTCTGCATTTCCCGTTTTGGTACTGACGTTCGACTTCTTGGGCAGCAAACAAGTCGTCAATGTGGTCATCAAATGACGGAACTTCATCTGCCTCTGGGTCGTAATCCTCATCCTCTAATTCATGATCCGCCACTTCCGCGTGATGCCGAGTCTCTAATTGTTCTGTGGGAGTTTGAGGATCATCAGCACTGCTCGACTGCGCAATCCTATGATCGATGCGCGGTGCACGAAACGATCCGTTGATACGGGTTGCCAGAGCTCTATTAGCTGAGGACGAAATCGGAGGAACCCTATCACGTGGTTGCTCACGTGATGTCTGAGCTCCTCTAGTCATGGACCCAATCTTAAGGCAATATGAAAGCATTTAGAATTATATTCTAGAGAAAGAATTAATATTGAGAATTAATTTAATTCATAAACTAATCATTTTGCTGGGAGAAAAATTAACATGGTTCAATTAAAGAAATTGAAGGATAACTAATTTTCACATAAGGTTACATCAAGAAATGTTAACCACAAACACTAACCGTTGTCTCTTCAGTTCCGGCATTAGTTCCGGCATCTTTCGGGGGTTCCCGTATAATGTTGTATCGTGGTTTCCTAGGCATCGTTACAAACTTTGACAAAAAACAATATTACTAGACAAATGAAAAGCGCAACGTAAAAAGAAATAGAGAAGGCAAACTATACCCCAAAATTAGAAAATAAAAAATTATGAAATCTATATAGAACACTATAAGGCACATTACATGATACATCATAGGTGGATAAAATATTAGAATTTATTTTGTTTTTTGAATAATTTAAATTTTTAATCAATTAAGTCTAATTAAATTAGTTTAACATAAAAAACATTAATTAGTTTTAATATTAGTTCAAGTCTTATAATTTAATAAGATTAATGACTGGTTTACAAATAAATTTGATTGTGTCATAAAAGCATATGTATATCAAATTAATTCTTGACCTGGTAAGTAAAAACACTTTAATAAGTGAAAGATTATTTATTATCAAAAGCCAATAATTAAGCTTGACAAACTGCTACTAATATCCTACATTGGATATTTATTAATGGAATAAATAAACAAATAATAGTAGTAGTTTATAATATTATAATAAATAGATAGATGAGTTGTTATATTGAGGTGGGTTCCCTATATTGAATGCAAGAAATTAATCTGTTTGATAAATTGACTTAGAAATAGGAGGAGATCACAACAATATTTGACAAATTGACTTAATGTTAATTATTTCAAATAATTTGTTTTTTTATTTTCAAATCACTTTTAAATTTGTATAACACAATGTATCACTGTTCCTTTATTGTTGCACCAAATCTGTTATGAAGTTACGGGATTAAACTAAAACAAGTTAACTATTGCTTTTTTAAAAAAGTAAACTGAACCACCTGCATAATTTAAATGGACTTAAACTGTTAGGTTAACAAAAAAATAGAGAATATTGGTTTAATTTCAAATGTTTGTTGAAATAATCATTTATAAAAATCTGTGATTCTCAAAGGTATATAAACGTGCTTATTGAATTAAATAAACTTAACTAATAAGCAATACAATCAGTTTAAACACGTTCAGCACAAATTATTTCTGAAGCCAAACTCACCTATCTGGTTCTCCTCTTTTTGGGTTTCTATTTTAATATTTTTTTATATGCTATCTTGAACTATTTCACATTAAATTATTTTGATTTCTCACGATGACACTCAGTTTTGTTTTTCAGTTTGTTGAAGTCCTTAATTTTCACACCAAAAGCCAATTATTTGGATCTTTAACCAGGTAAGTAACATTGTTTTTCTGCATCTTATGTATGTACTATCTGAAACCTTTTTTTATATAGTTTTATTAATTTCAGTCTAAATCAAAATAAATGTCCCTTGAAAAATTAAATCTTTAACCGAAAAAAGTATACAACTAAAAAACCTGTTCACAATAGCATATAAAAATTAACAAAATTCACAAAATCTGATACCATTCATGATCAGTACCTTAACCCAGTAGCTCAAACAATATTATCAACAACAAATTAAGAGAATAAATCAAGCAAAAAGTCAATATCAATTTTTTCAAAAAGTGCTTAATGCTGAATAGATGACCAGAGGTAGGGACATAGAGACATCAGAAAAATACTCAACAATATTACTATGGCAATCTCAGCAACTCACAATACTCAGAAAATAACAAAATCTCAGCAACTTAATATCAGTGAACTATCCCAGTAACTCAATCAGTAATTCATTATTATTAAGAACATATCAACAAAACAAGAAAAACCAAACTCAAGAAGCAATCTTTAAGCTAACCAGAGGAAGAGACAGAGAGACAGAGAGCGAGTATGATGGCGACAAAGAACGAGCTCGACGGCAATGGCGAGTAGAAGAGAGACCTCGACGGCGATGGTGAGGATAAGAGAGAACTCGGCGCTTACGACAAGGACAAGAGTGAACTCGGCGACGACGACGAAGAGTAGAGAGACCTCGACAACGGCGACGGTGAGGAATCTTCAACCCTGCTATCGATGACCAGACCACGCCGACGAACATAGATCCAAACCCAATCGGCGATGAAGTTGACGCGGTGCTGCAGGGCGGTGGGGGCTGCGGTGGTTGCGCTGGGCGATGGCTGCGGTACGGGGTTAAGAGAGTGCAGTGGCTGCTAGGGTTTGTGGGTAGTCCATTAGGTTTAGGAGTTTTTTTATTCCATCTGGCCGGTGATTTTTATTCCGTATAATCTTCCACCCTGGCTTTGCATGAAGCAGACATCCTTCATTATATCCACGCTTATTCCTGGGCCGAAAATGCCAGGTAATGACATAGATGTTTATCTTCAGCCCTTGATAGATGAGTTGAAGCAATTATGGGATGGCGTCGAAACGTATGATGCCAAAGAGGGAAACACTTTCAAGATGTGTGCAGCACTGATGTGGACTATTAGTGACTTTCCGGGACTGGAAAACCTATCTGGCTAGAATACGCACAGTGGGTTAGCTTGTCCTACGTATAACTTGGATGCTAAGCTACAGCAGCTGAAAGACAGTCAGAAATGGTGCTACATGGGCCATCGACGCTTTTTGAATCAGGGACACAAATACATACTAGACCGGAATAGATTTGATGGGCAGGTCGAAGGTAGAGATCCACCAAAAAAGTTATCCAGAACAGATGTATTGAGGCAACAGTCTAATATGCACGTTTCATTTGGGAAGATATCAACTACGACATCCAAAAAAAGACGCAATACTCAGGATGTGGATGAAGATGACTCACATTAGAAGAAGAAGAGTGTTTTCTTTGACCTCCCGTACTGGGAGGATCAGATGTTGCGTCATAACCTTGATGTGATGCATATAGAAAAAAACGTGTGTGACAATGTGGTCTTCACTATCTTAAACGATAGCGGCAAATCAAAAGACAATCTTAAAGCTCGCAAAGATTTACAATGCATGGGCATAAGGCCTGAATTATGGCTGGGGGAAGGTGGTAAATATCCTTCTGCAATATTTGCAATGTCGAATTCACAGAGGGATGTATTCCTGAAGACTTTGCAGAATGTGGTCTTTCCAGATGGTTACTCTAGCAATGTTTCTCGTTGTGTTGATTTGCGACAGCGCAAGTTATCTAGGTTGAAAAGTCATGACTGCCATATTCTGATGGAACAGTTACTCCCAATTTTGGTGAAGAATGCACTACCGAGTCCGGTGTCCAATGTGATTGCAAATTTGTCATCTTTTTTCCGAGAACTTTGTGGGAAAGCCATAAACCCTATGCAGCTTGTTGAGCTTCAGAATCATGTTGTGCAAACCCTGTGTCAGATGGAAATGATTTTCCCTCCATCATTCTTCACTGTCATGGTTCACCTCACGGTGCATCTCGTTGATGAGGTTACTCTTGGTGGACCAATACATTATAGGTAGATGTATCCAATAAAAAGGTTATCTTGCTGATAAACCCCTTTAGTACACTCAGTTGAATTAATTGTGTATATATTGAGCGTTTTATTGTATCTATATAAAAGGTATTTAGGACGTCTGAAGCAATATATTCGTAATAGGGCACAACTAGAAGGCTCAATTGCAGAAGGCTATTTATATGAGGAAATCCTTACTTTCTGTTTTAGATATTTGGATAATATTGAGACTAGAATCAACCGACCAGGGCGAGTTGATGATGAGCCCGTTGATGTTCTTCATACTTCAGGGAAAAGTATGTTTCCAACTATTGGAAAGGCATTAGGGGCTGTTTTGCATTTCGAACTCACTCCAATAGAAAAATATCAAGCTCATCATCATGTGCTAGTCAACTGCGATGTCGTGGTTCCGTTCGTTGAGTAAGTATACACATGTATTTCTAAAACACCAATATAACTCTTTTCTCAAAGTGACTACTTGGATTAATTTTCTTTTCTCCCATAAAGTACATTTAGGGAAAAGACAAAGCGAAGCTTGCGTCATCAGACAAGGTCGCAAGCTAAGATAGATAGTGTCGTCCATGCAGAATTTCCTCAGTGGTTCAAGCATGAGGTTGACAAAATTCTAACCTGAACATTGTGTTTTTAGCCTGGAATTAGTACTATATGAAAACCGATTTTAATCTAAAGCATGAATGTTATGTGGTTCTAGATTCCTATGGAAAGTACGCTTCATTCGAAAGACTTGAAGTTGCTTGCGTGTGGTCCCATGATTCAGGCAAGACGTTTTGGGACGTACAATGTTAACGGGTACAAGTTTAGAACTATCACAAAGGAAAATGGGATGAAAACACAAAATAGTGAAGTATATGTATCATCTAATATAAGAAGTTATGCAAGCATGCGTGACAATAGAGTAGCTGTTGGTGGTGTTCCGTATTACGAAAAAAATTGTAGACATAATTGAATTGAATTATAGTTGTTCCTTCACGGTGGTATTGTTCAAATGTGTTTGGGCTGATACCACTACCAGTAGAGGCATCAAACAAGACCATTTGGGGCTTACCAGCGTTAATTTATCTCGTACGATACACATTGGTAATCGAGAAGAAGATGAATCGTACATATTGGCATCAGAAGCTCAACTTGTATACTATGTGGATGACGAAGTAGCTAAGGAATGGAGTGTTGTGGTTCATGTGAAACCAAGGGATTTGTATGACATGGGAGAAGAGAATGAAGAAGCTGAAGTTGGTTTTTTTCCACAGCCAGGGTTGAACATATCAGCGGAAGGGGACATTGGAGATTTACTGTTCACAAGGGAGGAAGATATAAAAGACCTTATAGAAAATGCTTCAGAGAATTTCAATGATGTCGCGTAATGCTTATATGAAGCCTTTTAATATAATTTAAAAATGATCTTTCTGTCATTCTCTAAGTTAAATAAACTCAATGTTGTACGTTGTTTTCTTTGGTTACTTTATACTTGTGTAGTTTTTATTTGCAGTTAAATATTTATGTTATTGTGAATTTTCATGAGTAAAAGTAGATTTTTTGTTTCTTTCAACGATTTTAATATGGAGAAGTTAGTTTACGTTAAATCTTTATTCCTTCTATATTAGTTGTTTTTCTTAGGGTTGAATTTTTTATAATCTTGCTATCTATTATGCAATATAATTTCACTAGTGTTACGTTTTGAAAACAATAGTGAACATAACATGACGGTGGAACAGGATCAACAAAAACTGAGGACTTTTCATCATCCTCTGCAAGCACAACAATTGCTACAGAGTTTCTGTTTAAAAAATTTGGCCAAACTACTAACAGGGATGATGGTAATTGTCAAAAATTTGAGTTTATTTTTAAAATTGTCTTACCATCTTGTAGTTTGGTTTTTTTCTAAGTCAGTATTAAATGACTCCGGAGTTCTCAGTTTCTTCTATGTATACTCAATCTGTTATGTGTATGTTGATATTTTCAGTCTTAGCTGAATATTCCGGAGAAATAGTTCCTAACAGTCTAGATGGAAAAGAGTCTGATTCAGAAGACGATTTAGATGATATCTCCTCTGTCGCAGTTGACAGATCCATGCAGTTTGATCCGAATAAGGTTCCGGAAGAAGACAACAAAACTTTAGAAGACCAACAAGATAAACAAGATGATATACATGTTAAGAAAAGGTGCTTTGATCTGAATAAAATGCGATGGTATGGAGATGAAATATCAGATCCTCTAAAACGTGAAGCCCATAGATTCATAACAGAGTATTTTTCACCAGGTCAATACGATGTTGGAGAGAAATTTTGATCTTTTATTATGACAGTTACACTGATTTCCTTAGTTTAATGATTTGGGTTGCCGTTGTACATTTTATCTACTTTTAGAGTTTCTTGATTTAGGTTTAGTAAGGCATAACTTTAAAAAGAAGTAACTTTGATTTATGCTCTCTGGAACTTTATTTTAACTTTATAAATTTAGATTATGATTTTATTTTCTTCTTTTACATCCATATTTGAAAGCAAATTTAAATGCCAACAACGTAATCAAGAAAATCTTATTGGTAAATTTGTTCACATGAGTTAACATATATAGCTTATTTAACTTGTGAATTTTTTTTACGTAAAACAAATGTAAAATAAGTGTTACGAGCTTAAGTAACAATGATTCAAACATATGTAGCTTAAGATAATAGTCTTTACTTAACTAGATTATACTCAGATGGTTTATTACAAAAGAAAATATTGCAATATGTAGTAATATGCATTTTGCGGCAGTTTAAACAAAATCGTCGCAAAATATAAAACAATAACTCACCCGGCGGTTTATATAGCAGCGGTTTTTGAAAATATGCTGCTAAATGCATACCTGATTGACATACAGCGGCGGTTCGAGAAAAACTGCCGCTAAATGCCGACCTGATTGCTGCACCAACCCCGAACCGCGCTGGTTGTCATTTCGCGGCGGTTTTACAAAATTGCCGCAAAATTTTCGTCGCTATCTGCCGGATTTGTTGTAGTGATCATCATCCTTTCCGCTTCTCCCTCTACGTCAAGCTCTACCTCAACCCTACCCATCCCTCCCTGTCGGCCACGACCATTAGCTCCTCTACCGTCTTGACCCCTACCCTCTAATGCATCAATCGCATCGTCTAGCCACCTCTACTCATGCTGACTCGAACGTGTCCCAACACGACATCTATCTGGGACATCAGGCACCTGATCCATATCAAGAACCTATCCTAGAACTCTCTACATTACCTCGGCCGGGATTGCAACTACCTTGGGATCATCGAGGAAGAGCTCAGGCAACAAGAATCTCCTGCCATGCTCATGCCACCACTTCAAGTACGCATGTAATGGTCCCGGATTTGGAACAACATCAAATCATAACACATGCGGCACTCTGTTGGTCCAATGAATGTGCTAACTCTTTAAGGTACTAAAAAACTAACGATCTCCATCTCAGTCATCCTTCAACATCAAAAAATCAATATCGACTGTTGTCGAGGGTCGATGCTGTACTCCACCAAGCTGTGGTAGCACCCGATCCACCTAATGCCACTCTATGACAGTAAAGTAGATCAATGCTATTGCATCCCTCCATAACGCCATATGTCGTGGCTCTAGTACCTCGGGATACACCACTTGAATGACATCAGGTGAGCTATATATCATCCACGTGAACTGTGAATAGAAATAATTATGATGTCATCAAAAACAGTAAAATTCACAAAATAACATTAACGATAAATATATTAAAAGACTAAATACTCACATCCCCAGCCTGAAGTACATCTATCTTGAGCCTCCAATACGCGACTCGACTCTCCTTCTTACTCAATGTTCACTGATAACCTGACCACCTGTGACCCACGACATTTTATTAACAACAGAAATAACCCATAAAAAATATTAACAAACATATCATAAATAAATAGCAAGTACCTCGAGGCCAATGGCCAATGAAAGGCGTTAAATCCATCAGGCATAAAACTAGAAAACTATCAGAAGATCCATGACTAAAGGAGTTGCAATGGACCGGCTAATTTTACCATGTTCCTGTTGGCCACATGGCACATGCATCGGTATAAACATGATAGAGCAACAAATTTCCAACTGTATCGACCCATGTCCTATAGCCTGGCTGCGTAGGGGAGCCAACTAATGTGAAGACGTGTACCAGACTTGTCACCAAAGAGTTGGGTCGATAACAGCATTATGATATATGCTCGGGCATACCTCCTAATCGTAGCATCGTCTGCGTCCTGAGAAAGCTCACTGAACGTCTTCTGCATCCAAGTGCACTTCACTGTGAATTTGTCGATGCAGTTCGCAACTTAATCTAACATTCATAACTTACAAATTCTAACAGAGCCTCTAATCACCACTCTAACTAATAGTTATATATAATCAATACTTTATATAGCATTCATAGCTTGAAATCTCTAACAAATTACTAAATGACTACTCTAACCACCATTTCTGGTTTAAAAATTCTAATTTCTAACTAACCTTTATAAACAACTACTATAAGTAGCTTAATGCTACTGACATTACTTATCAAACTTGAAAAATTCAATATTCTTTTCATGGATGCTACCAGCAATATGGACAACTCCATTCAACCGATAGATATGATTCGGGTCATCTTCCATTTCTGCAGTTTGAATCTTGTAGTTTTTTTTTCCTCAGTTTTCTTTGGATGTGGCATTTTGGGGTATGGGGATTTGGTGAAATATAATTCAAAACAAGTGAATTCGAATTATATATATATATATACTCAAACCTCAAACCTAATAAATTCGATTTACCACTAGTGGCCATTGCTTATACATCGTTAGTTAGGGTATTAAGTTTTGATTGCCACAAACCACATCTTTATACGTGTATAAGTCCCACTAAATTTCAAGTGATACATCAGTCAGCACTTAGGAATTTAAATACAACAAAGAACAAACATGTCGACCAATCCACCAACAAAAAAATAGTAACAAAAAAGAACAGAGTAAAAGAAATAGCTAAAAGAGGAAAATTTTCTTATATACCCAACTTGCCTTTTTCTTTTATTTCTAAGAAATTTTCCAAAAATAAAACAAATCAAAATTAAAATTCTAGAAATCATATAAATGGGATGAGAAAAAGATCACCTCAAGAAAGCTAAATGTTATTCAATTAACTGAACATTGTTGAATGAGGAAGCAGTGTGCTTTTCACTCAATGGAAATTATACTTCCAATTGGCTCCGTTTGGTAACAAAGACACAAAAGAGTGGACACAGACACAAAGACATAACAACACATAGACATAAACATACACAATTTTTTTATTATATTTGGTATAATATACACAACAATACACTAAATTTCTATTCATATCAAAATATCAAATTTATCCTTATCAGAAACACCACTACCACCACCACCCTCAACATCTACAACCACCACCATCATCAATACCACTATCATCATCATCATCATCTATAATTAACAAAAAATCTTGAAATAAATTTCTTAACAATAGCTATTTGTCTCTCTCAAAAAAGATTGACAGAGGCAACTAGTAATCACAGTAACAATCAACCAAAATTAAAAAAATCAAGAGAATGAGAGAGATGGGGTGACAACAATAGAATGGGAGAAGAAGGCAATGGCAGCTGCAAATTGTTGGAAGGCGATGGTAGTTGTGAAATGGATGAAGACGAGTAGGCACGAGCGTTCCTGTGTCGCGAGGGGTGGGCGTTGTGAAGTGGTGGGCCGCGAGGGGTGGATGACAATGACGCTGAGTTGCTGGGTCGTGAGGGTGGACGATGACGGCTCTGCGACAGCGCGGCGACTTGCTACTCGTGAGGGACGTTGCGACTGTTTAGTAGTGAGTGACAGATCTTGAGGAGTGGCTAAGAGTGACGGCAGCAATGGTGACAGAGGGAGGAGTGATTAAGGGAAGATGATAGAGGCAGAAGAAGAGGGAAGAGGGAAGAAGGAAGAGGGAAGAAAAGAGAGAAAGAAACATTATTAGGGTTTAGGGTTAAAATTGGAATTTAAAGGGAAAAAATCAGTGTCTTGTGTCTATGTCTTAGTGTCTTAGCTTATAGGTGGTACACAAATTTTGTGTATTAATGTCCATCTATGTCATCCCGTGTCCATCAAATTTATGTGTCTCATCAAACCAAACGGAGGATGTGTGTTACCATGTCCATGTCTTAGAGGAATATTGACAGTAACCAAATGCTACGATTCGGATTTTGCACTAACTGCTAACCAAGTGGGGAGATTTTTAGTTGAGTTTTAAACAACCTCCTCTAAATTCTAAAATAATAATTAAAATTTAAAATATTATAGTTAAAAACATATTGTACATTTTATGAATAGGAGAATAGAAAATTCTTTCCTGTCCTAATTCAAAAGTCTTGTTACACATATGACCAGTTTTTCTTTGACTAACTTGGGTTGATCTAACAATTAGCTTACTAGTCTGCTTAAGTAAGTATTGGAAGTTCGATTTCGTCTTATATATGCAGTAACTCATTGACCAACGACAAATCCTTAAATGTAACTCAGATCTGGGACGGATTAGTCCTTAACCTATCGAGTTAAAAAATATCGTGAAAAACAAAAAAAGATATGCTGACATTTTTGCGATAATACCTCCCATCCAAACTAATATAATCATAAATAAAATAAAACACATTGATAAAAAAAAGGAACATTAAAAGGTGAAATAAGGAACATAGCAGTTTTTTAGAAGACTTTTATCAAAAGTAAAAAAAGATGGCCAATGTAAAAATAAGGAACATTAAAAGGTGAAATCAAATTTTGTTTTGATAAGCTAACTAACTCAAGAATAAAAAGGAATATCAGAATATTATTTCATGAGATTTTTAAAAAATCATGTTAAATATAGTCCCAGAATACTGTCTAACATCATTGAGTTTACGAAACTTGCTAGATATTAAAAATGGTAAAGACCAACATATATGTTTGGTAGGTCGGGTACCGGACGGTTCGGGTTGAAGTTCTGCAGATGGTGGGGTCTCGTCTGGTTTCGGGCAGCCGGTCAGGTAAACGCGAGGTCCCGAGCACTTCGTGTAGAAAAAAGGGGGGTGCCACCTGCAAAGACACTCCGACGCTTTTGTCAGTAAATGTGCAAGCGGAAAGGGTGATATGATGTGTGATGTACCTTGGAGGAAGGGTAAATCCTTTCCCTTATATACTGTGTCAGGGGTGGGCCCTACAAGGACAGGCCCACTTTTCCGGGACGTTCTCCTACAGCTGTGAGTGAGCTGTCTGGGACGTGTGTCCGGGTCGGTTGCGGGACGCCTCACCCGTGACTGTCCGGGTCGGGTGACGCCCGGGTCGGGCCGACCCGTGGAGGGTTTGGGCCAGGCCGTAACAGTGCCCCCACACGCCAGTGATAGTCGTGGGAGCTATTAGTGGCGTGTTATTTCGTGTTCCATTCCTTGTCGTTAGGTCGGCCGCTCGTGGAAGGGACGTGCCCCCTGCGCGCGTGTCTCTTGGTTGCTGAGGCAACCGTTTGTTGCTTCGTTCCTTGTGCTGAGCATTAAATGCTCATAATGGGTTGCAAAACCCCACGCGTAAATACTATTTTGCCCCCAAGTCTTTCGCGCTTTCTGTGTGGCAGTTTCAAATAGTTTCAAAGAGCTATCCTTTTTTACACTTCTGTTTCTTCCATCTCCTTGCTATCTCCCTCTTCTTCTTTCACAAATCCCAGAGTGTTGTTGCAGTATCTTCGAGCATCTTCCCTTCATCCTTCTCAACTTTCGCAACAAATTTAGGTAATCCTCTGACTTCTCTCTTCTCTGCTTTGTTATTGCATGCTCGTTGTTTGTATTTGCTTAGTGTTCTTGCGGTCTTGTTTGGAATTTGTTGCTACATGACTTTTTGGTGCTAGGTAGATGTGTTAGGGGAGGGGTACCATTCCAGGGTAGGTTTTTAGGTGTCTTGCGGGATAGGCGTAGCTTTGGTCGTGCTTGATCTTAATCGTTGAATAGGATGAACATAGTTTCTGGGTTGTTTCCGGGCTCCCGACCTCATAGACTAATGGAGTGGTACCCCTAACTGTAGGTATGCCTCGCGTCGTCTTCCGGGCTTCCCCCTCCACCGCGAACTATGACCCCTATGCTTGGGTGACCTCGGACATAAAGGACTCGCCGAATCAGATGGATCTGGAGGAGTTGACGGAGTTCCGACAAGCCGGGTACCTGTGCGGGGGGACTGACGAAGAGACTAATTACCAGACCTTCGTCCCTGCCCCCAACGAGCGATTGTACGAGATTAACTTCCGATCTTCCCGGGTCGCCGATTGGATTTGGCTTTACAAAGCCATGTTCACCCAGGTTGGCGTTTGCCTACCATTCTCCGATTTTC
The DNA here is from genome assembly GCF_000816755.2 of Arachis ipaensis. Classification (NCBI taxonomy): domain Eukaryota; kingdom Viridiplantae; phylum Streptophyta; class Magnoliopsida; order Fabales; family Fabaceae; genus Arachis; species Arachis ipaensis. Next base: position 34,681,618 of record NC_029791.2, read on the forward strand.
AGATGTCTCTCCTTAATCGGATATCCGTGTCGCCATCGCAACTCCATCCGAACAGCTGGGCTTCTATCCGCTGTTTCGAGATGGTTTATGAATATCTCGAGCTGCCGGCTTCAGTGGATGTCTTCCTCTTCTTTTTCAATCTTACCAACCCCTCCAAATAAGGGAAGGCGAGGAAAGGGTTTTTGTCTTTCCGGTCTGCCCAAGGCCGGAGGATATTCGGCCTGTTCGAGGACTCTTATCATGGGTTCAAGGACAAATTCTTCAAAGTTCATCCTGCTAAAGGTCGCCATCCTTTTTGGTTATTGTTAGAGGGGGAACGCCTCATCCCGACTTATTGGAGCTTCGGGGCGGGGTCTAATTCTTTCATTAAAGTGACCTACAAGGGAATGTCCTCTGTGAATAAAAGGATTGCCGACGTGTTATTTGCTCTTTTTGGAAAGAACCCCGTGAACCCCCACCTCCTCATGGGCGAACGGGAGTCCACCAGGAATTATATTTGTGAGCTGTTCTGTCTTGTGTTTTTTGCATTGTTTGTTGTTAAGTTTGTTCTTCCCAACTTCACAACTAACGCATTTGTTTTTCTCTTGCAGTGGAGATGTCTGCCTCGGTGACTGGGCTCGAAAATTTAGTCAAGACCTTCTTAGAGGATAGCGATGACGAGAAGGCCGATGAGAAGGACGCCGGGAAACCGGATGGCCCTTCTGGGGAGAAGGGGGATCAGGCTGTGCCCTCTCCCCAGGACACCGTAATGTCCGAAAAGAATCCAGCCGAGGTGCAGGCTCCCCCCATTCCCGAAGAGGTGGCCGTTGCTGGGCACTCGTCTTCTACCCACCAAGACTATGATGATGTGGAACTTTTTCATACTCCTAAGAAGCGGAGGGCATCTGCCAGCCCAGAAGGAACTCTCACCATTATGGAACGAAATTTTGATGCTACGAAATTCATCGATTCCCAGCTGATCCCTAGCACGGAGGACCACTTCCATGGTACCGATCTAGCGGGTCAGGCGAGGTGGATGTATCGTACTCTGCTCTGCAGGGCTGTGATAGCTCAGAAAGCCGAGTTCGAGTTGTCGGGGATGCAGGCGCTTCGAAGGAGACTTGAATCCTCTACCCAGACCAATAACGACTTCAAAGTTCAAGTCGAGTCGCTCCAGGGGCAGCTGTCCGAGGTAGGGGAGAAGCTCAAGGCTGCCGAGGAGAAGGCGGCATCTACCGAGGAGAAATTGAAGACTTCAGATGAGTCGGTGGCCCGTTTAGCTTAGCAGGAGATGTCCCTGGAGAGCCAGCTGAACGCCGCTCAAGGTCGGGTGGCGGCCTTGGAGAAGGAGTGCGACCAGGCCGTTTCGTCGGCTAAGGCTGCTAAAGTCGAGGTCGAAGAGCTTAAGAGGAAGCACAAGGCGACCAAGGAGCAAGGGAAGAACGCGATCTTCATGACCGACGAGGCTCTGAAGGCCCAGGTGAAGATCGTGGCTCCTGACTTCGACACGTCGGCTATTGGAGTCTTCAAGACGATCCAAGACGGCAAGATTGTTGACATGCCTCGAAAGTGAGCTCTTGTAACTTGTGTTTTGTGTGGTTTTGTAAGATACTTGTTGATACTTGTTATAACTATTGAGACCTTTGCTACTTTTTAGTGGTCGCCTGGTCGGCTTTTATTATCGCCTTTATTCCGTTTGTTTAGCAGCGTCTTATGTTTTGTTACCGTTTTTCTGGTGTGGACTTATCGTTTGTGTCCGTTTCGCCGTTTATATTGGTAACGGTTGGGACCGTCTTGGTCATGTTATCGCGGCCGTTAGTCATGGCTATGATTCGTCTGGCTCCCGGGGTGATCAGCCCCGGGTAGCCATTGAAGAACGCGATCGTGCGGGATACGTATTGGGAGGTAATAGATAGAATTTAGACAAGTAAAAAATAGTCGTTAGCCAAACAAATTTGTGAACACGGCAGGTACTTTAATAAAGACAAATAGCTAAGAATTAACATGTGAATAGAGTAAGCACCCCTTGGCCCGCCAGGCCGCTTGGTCGGTGTGTCCAAGTCACGAATAGAACCTCCTTAGGTTACCTGCATTCCACGTTCTTGGAATTTCTTTGCCGTCGAGTCTCTCAAGCTTGTAGGCGCCTTTGCCGAGCACTTCTTTGATTCTGTAGGGACCTTCTCAGTTTGCCGCTGGTACACGAAATTGTGATGTCCAGGCTCAAACTATTCCTGGCACGTGAGCAACTTGGTATGCGTAATCGTGATTACACATTCATAATCTGTCACAACTTCGATACAACTAACCAGCAAGTGCACTGGGTCGTCCAAGTAATACCTTACGTGAGTAAGGGTCGAATCCCACGGAGATTGTTGGTATGAAGCAAGCTATGGTCACCTTGCAAATCTCAGTCAGGATTAATCTTTGAGGAACAGCAGAGCTCCACACCTTAATCTATGGAGTGTAGAAACTCTACCGTTGAAAATACATGAGTGAAAGATCCGTGCTCTTGATGTTCCACCCTTAGTTGTCCCATATTGGAACTCAATTCTCCTAGGGAGGTGTTGATTTGCTCCCAATAATTTTGTGGAGGAAAGTGCATTTGAGGCATCTCCGGGATCTCATGAATATGAGTTTCTTGCGCCTCTTGAGCTCCATGACTGGGCTCTCTTGCTTGCTCCATATTTTTCTTAGTGATGGGCTTGTCCTCTTTGATGAGGATATCTCCCTCTATGTCAATTCCAGCCGAATTGCATAGGTGGCAAATGAGGTGAGGAAAGGCTAACCTTGCCATGGTGGAGAACTTGTCAGCCACCTTGTAGAGTTCTTGAGGTATAATCTCATGAACTTCCACCTCTTCTCCAATCATGATGCTATGGATCATGATGGCCCGGTCTATAGTAACTTCAGACTGGTTGCTAGTGGGAACGATTGAGCATTGAATAAACTCCAACCATCCTTTAGCTATAGGCTTGAGGTCCAATCTTCTTAGTTGAACCGGCTTGCCTTTGGAGTCAATCTTCCATTGAGCTCCTTCTACACATATGTCCATAAGGACTTGGTCCAACCTTTGATAAAAGTTGACTCTCCTTGTGTAGGGGCGAAATTGGTTTTGAATTTTGAAGGTAGGTGGAGTTTATGAGGTAGGTTTATGGGGAAGAGTGGATGGGTGTGGAGGGTGAAGAGGTGATGGGGAAGAGAGTTTGAGGTGATTGGTGAAGGGTTTATGGGGAAGAGTGTTTATGGGTTTGTGTGAAAGAGAGTGGTGAGAAGAAGTGAGTGGAGTTAGGTGGGAATCCTGTGGGGTCCACAGATCCTGAGGTGTTCAAGGATTTACATCCCTGCACCCATTAGGCATGTAAAAATGCCTTTGTACCCAACTCTGGGTGTTCAGCGCCAGGTTGGTGGCCATTTTGGGCGTTGAACGCCCATTTGTGTGCCATTTCTGGCGTTGAACGCCAGAATCATGCCTGTTCTGGCGTTCAGCGCCCAGAAGCTGCCCATTTTGGGCGTTCAGCGCCAGAACCATGCTCTGTTCTGGCGCTGAACGCCAGACAGATGCTCCTCCAGGGTGTGATTTTTCTTCTGCTATTTTTGATTTCGTTTTCAATTTTTCTATTTATTTTGTGACTCCACATGATCATGAACCTAAGAAAACATGAAAAACAATAAAAATAAGAATTAGATAAACATTGGGTTGCCTCCCAACAAGCGCTTCTTTAATGTCAATAGCTTGACAGTGGGCTCTCATGGAGCCTCACAGATGTGTAGAGCTTTGTTGATGATGAGAGAGAAGGAGGGATTTTTCGAAAATTATTTTTGAAAAGGAGTTAGTGATTTTTGAAAATAGTTTTTGAAAAATATTTAGTAAATTTTTTTTTTTCGAAAAAAAATTTTTTTTTTTGAAATCGAAAATAAAAATAAAAATAATTAGTTAATTAAAAAAT
>NC_029791.2:34685694-34694038 GCF_000816755.2 Arachis ipaensis
CAATTAATGACTTGATTCATAAGAAATCACAAGATATGATTCTAGAACTTAAAGTTTGAATCTTTCTTAACAAGAAAGTAACAAACTTCAAATTTTTTGAATCAAAACATTAATTGTTTATGTTATTTTCGAAAATAACTGAGAAATTTGAAAAAGATTTGATTTTTGAAAAAAGATTTTGAAAAAGATAAGATTTTCAAATTGAAAATTTGATTTGACTCATAAGAAACAACTTGATTTTAAAAACTTTTGAAAAAGTCAATCCAAATTTTCGAATTTGATGAGAGAAAAAGGGAAAGATATATTTTTTTGATTTTTGAAATTTTTATGAAAAACATGAAAATTATGCAATGCATGAAATTTTTAAATCAAAACAATGAATGCATGCAAGAATGCTATGAATGTCAAGATGAACACCAAGAACATTATGAATGTCAAGATGAACATCATAGACACAATTTTGAAAAATTTTTAATGCAAAGAAAACATGCAAGACACCAAACTTAGAATTCTTTAACGCTTACGCATCAAGAATTCAAGGATGCATATAATAAACATGAAAAGACACAAAACAAAAAATCATCAAGATCAAACAAGAAGACTTACCAAGAACAACTTGAAGATCATGAAGAACACTATGAATGCATGAAATTTTCGAAAAAAATGCAAGATGCATATGCAAGTGACACCAAACTTATGATATGACTCAAGACTCAAACAAGAAACAGAAAAATATTTTTGATTTTTATGATTTTCTAATTTTTTTTTTTTTGGTAATTTTTTTTCGAAAATTATATGAAAAGGAAAAAAAGAAAAAATTAAGGATTCCAAAAATTTTTAATATGAATTCCAGGAATCTTGCATTCTTAGTCTAAAGCTTCAGTACAGGAATTAGACATGGCTCACTAGCCAGCCAAGCTTTCAATGAAAGCTCCAGTCCAAAACACTAGACATGGCCAATGGCCAGCCAAGCTTTAGCATTTAACACCAGAGTATATTGATCTTGATAACAAATTGCTGCTCATCATTTATCAAGTATGTAACTTACCTCTGATGGTTTAGAAGCCTCAGTCCAAAAGAATTTAGACATGGCTTTACAGCCAGCCAGGCTTCACATGCTTCATGAAACACTAGAATTCATTCTTAAAAATTCTGAAGAAAATTTTTGAAAACATTTTTTTTTCGAAAACAAAAGAAGAGTTTTTGAAAGATTTTTGAAAACTTTTTGAAAACAAAACGAAAAGAAAATTACCTAATCTAAGCAACAAGATGAGCCGTCAGTTGTCCAAACTCAAACAATCCCCGGCAACGGTGCCAAAAACTTGGTGCACGAAACTGTGATGTCCAGGCTCAAACTATTCCTGGCACGTGAGCAACTTGGTATGCGTAATCGTGATTACACATTCATAATCTGTCACAACTTCGATACAACTAACCAGCAAGTGCACTGGGTCGTCCAAGTAATACCTTACGTGAGTAAGGGTCGAATCCCACGGAGATTGTTGGTATGAAGCAAGCTACGGTCACCTTGCAAATCTCATTCAGGCGGATATAAAGTGATAATGGTGTTTTCAAATTTAATATAATAAGATAGGGATAGAGATACTTATGTAAATCATTGGTAGGAATTTCAGATAAGCGAATGGAGATGCTTTTCGTTCCTCTGAACCTCTGCTTTCCTGCTATCTTCATCCAGTCAGTCTCACTCCTTTCCATGGCTGGCTTTATGTGATACATCACCACTGTCAATGGCTACTTTCGGTCATCTCTCGGGAAAATGATCCAATGCCCTGTCACGGCACGGCTAATCGTCTGGAGGCATCACCCTTGCCAATGGCTTCATCTTATCCTCTCAGTGAATAATATGCTCACGCACCCTGTCATGGCACGGCTATTCATCTGTCGGTTCTCGATCATGCTGGAATAGGATTTACTATCCTTTTGCGTCTGTCACTAACGCCCTACAATCGCGAGTTAGGAGCTCGTCACAGTCATTCAATCATTGAATCCTACTCGGAATACCACAGACAAGGTTTAGACCTTCCGGATTCTCTTGAATGCCGCCATCATTCTAGCTTACGCCACGAAGATTCTGGTTAGGAGATCTAAGAGATATTCATTCTAGCTTATTTCATGTAGAACGGAAGTGTTTGTCAGGCACGCGTTCATAAGGGAGAAGGATGATGAGTGTCACACATAATCATCATCTTCATCACGTTCTTGGGTGTGAATGGATATCTTAGAAGAGAAATAAGAAGAATTGAATAGAAAACAGTGGTACTTTGCATTAATCTTTGAGGAACAGCAGAGCTCCACACCTTAATCTATGGAGTGTAGAAACTCTACCGTTGAAAATACATGGTCCCTCAATTTCAGCCAGAAAATACCTGAAATCACAGAAAAACACACAAACTCATAGTAAAGTCCAGAAATGTGAATTTAACATAAAAACTTATGAAAACATCCCTAAAAGTAACTAGATCCTACTAAAAACATACTAAAAACAATGCCAAAAAGCGTATAAATTATCCGCTCATCAGCCGCCAGCTTCCCTTCTCCTGGGTTCGGTGAACCAACGTCGTTGTGTCGCAAGACAAGGTCTCTTTCCTCAAATTCCCTCCTGAGGACTTTAGTGTTGTAGCGCAGAGCTATTCTTTATTTCAGTGCTGTTTCTGACAAGTGGGCCATCTCTCTGGTTTCTTCCACCAGGTCCTTTTCCACCGCTTCGTCTACTCCTGCGAGAAGTAGTTGTGGACTCGGTTCACCAATTTCCACGGGTATCACTGCATCGACCCCGTACGTTAGGCGAAAGGGGGTTTCCCCCGTGGAGCTTTGCTCGGTTGTCTGGTAGGACCAGAGGGCCGAAGCGAGCTCGTCGGCCCATGCGCCTTTCTTGTTGTCTAAGCGCTTCTTGAGGCCTAGTAGGATGACTTTGTTTGCGGACTCCACTTGTCCGTTCGTCTGGGGATGTTCCACTGAGGAAAACTTTTGTTTTATCCCTAGGCCGGTGAGGAATTCCGTGAACTTCTTGTCGATGAATTGCGTCCCATTATTCGAAATGACGACTTCCGGGATACCGAAACGGGTTATCACCTGTCTCCACATGAACTTCCTGCAATTGGATGAGGATATGCTGGCTAGTGGTTCAGCCTCTATGCATTTGGTGTAGTAGTCGATGGCGACTATGAGATATTTAACTTGTCCCGGGCCAGTCGGGAAAGGCCCTAAGAGGTCGACTCCCGATTGAGCAAAAGGTCGTGTAGACGTCAGTAGGCTCAGCTCGGAGGCCGGCGCTTTGTGGAAGTTGGCGTTTTCTTGACACTTTACGCATTTTCTGACAAATTCTCTGGAGTCTCTCATCATTGATGGCCAGTAATATCCAGCTCAGATGAGCTTCCTCGCTAGGGCTTTGCCCCCGATGTGGTGGCCGCAGCATCCCTCGTGGACTTCTCTAAGTACATAGTCCGTCTGGTCGGGGTGCAAGCACTTCAATAGGGGTTGGCTAAGCCCCTTTCTGAACAGTTGTCCTTGTATGATTGCATATTTGGCTACCTCCCTTCTCAACGTTTTGGTTGCTTTCTCATCATCAGGCAACTTGCCATGTTCTAGGAACTTTGCGATGGGGTCCAGCCAGGAAAGGCTTGACTCCGTCAAATGGAGGGCAACCGTCGGTTCCTTCACCATGCCCTGGATGAGAGACCGGTTGCCCGCTCCCGGCTTCGTGCTTGTTAATTTAGATAGAAGGTCTGCCCATGTGTTCCTTTCTCTTGGAACGTGTTGGACCGTGACCTCTTGGAATTGCCTGGTCAATTCTCTAACCTTTTCCAAATATTTTTGCAGGAGGGGGTCCCTGGCTTGATAGCTTCCATTTACTTGCGAGGTGACGACTTGTGAATCGCTGCACACTTCCAGCCTTGTTACCCCGACTTCCCGAGCTAGGGTTAGTCCACCTAAGAGGGCTTCGTATTCCGCTTGATTGTTCGACACAGGAAATTCGAACTTGGTCGATTGCTCGTAGATGACTCCCGCCGGGCTCTCTAAGATGACCCCGGCTCCCCCGGATGTTTGGTTGGAGGCCCTGTCTACGTGGAGCCTCCACCGTGTGCCCGTTTCCTTGGAGGGATCACCCGTTACCTCTACCAAGAAATCTGCCATCGCCTGCACCTTGATTGCATGTGGGGACTCATACTGCAAGTCATATTGGGAGAGCTCGATGGCCCAGGTCATCATCCTTCCAGCCAAATCAGGTTTTTGGAGCACTTGGCGAATTGCTTGGTCCGTTCTTACGACTACACGGTGGCCCTGGAAGTACTGCCTCAACCTTCGGGAGGAGGTTAGGAGTGTCAGCGCCAGTTTTTCTAGTTTGCTGTACCTCAGCTCTGCTCCTTGTAGAGCTCTGCTTACGAAGTAAATCGGTTGCTGAGCCTTCCCCTCTTCTCGTACGAGCACGGTTGCAAGCGCTTCCTCTGTTACTGCCAGGTAGAGGTAGAGTGGCTCTCCGACCTTAGGCTTCCCGAGCACTGGAGGTGCTGTTAGGATCTCCTTGAAGTGGTTGAATGCTTCCTCACACGCTGGGGTCCATTCAAATGCTATCCCCTTTCTCATCAGATTGAAGAAGGGCAGGGCTTTTGCTGCCGATGCACCGAGGAAACGGCATAATGCAGTCAGCCTTCCTGCTAATCGTTGGACGTCTTTGATACAACCCGGGCTCTTCATCTAGAGAATCGCTTGGCACTTCTCAGGGTTGGCTTCTACTCCTCTTTGGGTGATCATGAACCCTAAGAACTTCCCAGCCTCCATGGCAAAGGCGCATTTTAGCGGGTTGAGCCTCATGCCGTGTTGCCGGAGGGACGCGAACACGCCCCCCAGGTCGCTTAGGAGATTGTTGGGCCGTGCGGTTTTCGCGAGGATGTCGTCCATGTAGACTTCTACTATCTTGCCTATGAGTTCGCTGAATATCTTGTTCATTAGTCTCTGGTACATGGCGCCAGCGTTTTTCAGGCCAAATGGCATTACCTTGTAGCAGTAGATCCTTCCCAGCGTTATGAACGCTGTTTTGTCCTCGTCGGGTCGGTGCATCGGTATCTGGTTGTACCCAGAGTAGGCGTCTATGAAGCTCAGATACCGGTACCCCGCCGCCGCGTCGACGAGCGCGTCAATGTTGGGAAGGGGATAGCAGTCCTTGGGACATGCCTTGTTGAGGTCGGAATAGTCTACACACATTCTCCACCTCCCATTGTGCTTTTTCACCAAGACCACGTTCGACAGCCAAGTCGAGTAGTCTAGTTCTCGGATGAACCCTGCTTCAAGGAGGCTGGCCGTCTGCCTGGCCACCTCCTCTGCCCTTTCCGGTGACATCTTCCTCCTCCTCTGGGCCACTAGCTTAGCCTCCGGCTTGACAGCCAGATAGGGTGACATGAGCTGGGGATCTATCCCTGGCATGTCGGCTGGCGTCCAAGCGAAGAGGTCGGCATTGGCTCTGATCATCTCCATCAAAGGTTCCTTTAATTCATGGGGGAGATTTCTATTTATGAATGTGAACTTCTCCTCCCCATCACCGACCCTGAATTTTTCCAAGTCTCCCTCTGGCTCGGGCCTGGGCTTGTCGTCTATTCTGGCATCCAGGTCGGCAAGGAAAACCCCTTATGTTTCTTTGGACTTTTTCCTGAGAGAAAGACTGGCGTGGTCGCAAGCCACTGCCGTTTCCAAGTCCCTCTGATGGAACCTACGGATCCGTCATTAGTAACAAACTTCATTACGAGCAGCTTCGTACTAATCGCTGTCACAAGGTCGTTGATGGTTTTTCTCCCCAGGATGATATTGTAGAGTGTGGAGTCTCGCAAGACTACAAAATCGGCCATTACTGTCCTTCGCTTCTGTCCTTATCCCATGGAGGTCGGGAGGGAGATGATCCCATCCAGCTTGATGAAGTGGTCACCCAACCCTACCACACCGTGCTGGTGGGTCGCTAGGTCGGCATCACGCAGTCCCAAGGCATCGAAAACGTTGTGAAACATGATGTTCGAGTCCGCCCCTGTATCCACTAGGATCTGTTTGACGAGGCCGGTTCCGACTCTGGCCGTGATGACCATGGGGGGACTTTCCGGTACCTCGTCGAACCATTGGTCCTCGGGGCCGAAGGAGATGGATGGGAGTCCCCGGGAACTTCTCGCGGGTGAGGAGGAGACAGCCAGGACTTTGGCGTCTTTCTTCTGTGCCGATCTCGACCTCGGGGCGGAATTCCTCGCTGTTACCACGTTCACCACCGTGAGACCGTGGTCGTCCCCCTCTGGTTCTTGGCGTCGTCTTATCGCTCGGGGCCTATCCTCACCTTCATGATCACGATTTCGTCTCCTCGGCTCCCTTTTGAGGTGGGAGAATTCGGCAAGCTTTCCGTCCCTGATTGCTTGCTCCAGGGCATCCTTCAGGTCGAAACAGTCTTGGGTCTTGTGCCCGTATCCCTTGTGATATTCGCAGTAAAGGCTTTTGTTTCCACCCGTTCTGTCCTTCAGAGGTCGGGGTCTCGACAGTATCCCCTTCTCGGCTATCTGTTGATAAACTTTCGTGATTGGTGCCGTGAGGGGGGTGTAGTTGGTGAATTTCCCGACTCGGGGAAATGGCTTTGGCGTCATACTCGGACCGCTGTCCCTGGCTTGTTCCTTTTGTCTTTCTCCACCCTCGTAGTGGCGGGTTTCGTTGTAGGGTGGTTGCCGTTTGTTGGCAGCCACGACCCGGCTGACTTCTTCATCGTTAATATACTCCTTAGCCACGCATTGGATCTCCTGCATCGTCCATACTGGCTTTCGGGTGCTTGGCTTTGGCAATCCTGGTCATGAACTCAGCCAGGAAGGCATGGCTGATGTCGGAGAAGCGGGTTACCGAGCCCTGCGGGAGGTTATTGAACCACCGTATTGCAGGTCCCGCCAGGGTGACCGGGAAAGCGCGGAACCTTACCTCGTCTCCCACTCCCTCTAGGTTCATCCTGGCCTCAAAGGCCATGAGGTTTTCCAGCGGGTCTTCCGTTCTATCGTACCTCATGTCCGTTGGCTTGTCAAAGTGTTTTGGCAGCCGGACCTCGAGTATGGAACGGTGGAATGGGGTCGCTTCATTATTACGGGTCCCCGTGTTCCCGTCGTTCTTCCCTCGTCGTTCTCCCGACGAGTGTCCTCGTCCCCGCGGTTCGCGGCATGCCGCCTCTTACGTCTGGCATAAATGATGGGGTCATGACGTCTTCTCGTGCGCCCTCTCTCCCCGATGCTTTCGGACTCGGCATGGGGGCTAGCGTGCATCTGGAGCGACTCCTGGAGCGAGAGCGGGAGTGACTCTGCTCTAGGGTGTGTTGGTCGCGTTCACTATCTGCTAGCCGGTGTTCCAAGTCTTGCATTCTATGGCGTAGCTCTTGCATTATTCTGGCGTGGTTGTCGCCAGTCCCCCCAAAGGGGCGTTGATGAGCGGATAATTTATACGCTTTTTGGCATTGTTTTTAGTATGTTTTTAGTAGAATCTAGTTACTTTTAGGGATGTTTTCATTAGTTTTTATGTTAAATTCACATTTCTGGACTTTACTATGAGTTTGTGTGTTTTTCTGTGATTTCAGGTATTTTCTGGCTAAAATTGAGGGACTTGAGCAAAAATCATATTCAGAGGTTGAAGAAGGACTGCTAATGTTGTTGGATTCTGACCTCCCTGCACTCAAAATGGATTTTCTGGAGCTACAGAACTCAAAATGGTGCGATTCCAATTGCGTTGGAAAGTAGACATCCAGGGCTTTCCAGAAATATATAATAGTTCATACTTTGGCCGAGTTTAGACGACATAAAAGGGCGTTGAACGCTAGTTCTACGCTATAGTCTGGAGTTAAACGCTAGAAACACGTCACGAACCAGAGTTGAACGCCAGAAATACGTTACAACCTGCCGTTCAACTCCAGAAAGAGCCTCTTCACGTGAAAAGCTAAAGCTCAGCCCAAGCACACACCAAGTGGGCCCCGGAAGTGGATTTATGCATCAAATACTTACTTCTGTAAACCCTAGTAACTAGTTTAGTATAAATAGGACCTTTTACTATTGTATTAGGCATCTTGGGACGTCTGGTTCTTAGATCATGGGGGCTGGCCATTCGGCCATGCCTGAACCTTTCACTTATGTATTTTCAAACGGTAGAGTTTCTGCACTCCATAGATTAAGGTGTAGAGCTCTGCTGTTCCTCATGAATTAATGCAAAATACTACTGTTTTTCTATTCAATTCAACTTATTCCGCTTCTAAGATATTCATTCGCACTTCAATATGAATGTGATGAACGTGACAATCATCATCATTCCCCCACGAACGCGTGCCTGACAT
>NC_029791.2:34694059-34698670 GCF_000816755.2 Arachis ipaensis
CATTGACAATGGTGATGTCCTTACATAAAGCCAGCCATGGAAAGGAGTAGGACTGATTGGAAGAAGACAGCAGGAAAGCAGAAGTTCAGAAGAACGAAAGCATCTCTATACGCTTATCTGAAATTCCCACCAATGAATTACATAAGTATTTCTATCTTTATCTTCTATTTAATTATTATTTATTTTCGAGAACTCCATAACCATTTGATATCCGCCTGACTGAGATCTACAAGATGACCATAGCTTGGTTCATACCAACAATCTCCGTGGGATCGACCCTTACTCACGTAAGGTTAATTACTTGGACGACCCAGTGCACTTGCTGGTTAGTTGTATCGAAGTTGTGAATGAAAAATGATTTATTAAGACGTGTGTACAGAGTTTTTGGCGCCGTTGCCGGGGATTGTTTGAGTTTGGACAACTGATGGTTCATCGTGTTGCTCAGATCGGGTAATTTTCTTCTTATTTTGTTTTCAAAAAGTTTTCAAAAATCTTTCAAAAATTTCTCATCTGTTTTCGAAAAATATTCTAAAATTTTTTTAAGAATGAATTCTAGTGTTTCATAAAGCATGTTGAAGCCTGACTGGCTGTAAAGCCATGTCTAAATTCATTTGGACTGGGGCTTCCAACCCAATATTATCAAGAGCAAGCTAGTTGTTGCTAATCCACCTGCTGCTGTTCCAGATCCACCTGATTTACATGCTAAAGCTTGACTGGCTATTAAGCCATGTCTAATCCTCAGATTGGAGCTTTAGACTAAGAGTGCAAGATTCCTGAAATTCATATTAAAAAAATTTTGGAATCCTTATTTTTCTTTTTCACATTAATTTTCGAAAAATCCAAAAAAAAATCATAAAATCATAAAAATCAAAAAATATTTTGTGTTTCTTGTTTGAGTCTTGAGTCAATTTCAAGTTTGGTGTCAATTGCATTTTTTCTAAAAATTCTTTGCATTTTTTCGAAAATTCATGCATTCATAGTGTTCTTCATGATCTTCAAGTTGTTCTTGGCCAGTCTTCTTGTTTGATCTTCATATTTTCTTGTTTTGTGTCTTTTCTTATTTTTCATATGCATTCTTGCATTCATAGTGTCTATATATGAAAAATTTCTAGGTTTGGTGTTTTGCATGTTTTCTTTTCTTGAAAATTTTTCAAAAATAAGTTCTTGATGTTCATCCTGACATTCGTAGTGTTCTTGGTGTTCATCTTGACATTCATAGTGTTCTTGCGTGCATCACATGTTTTGATCCAAAATTTTCATGCATTGCATCATTTTTCATGTTTTTCTCTCTCATCATTAAAAATTCAAAAATAAAAAAAATATCTTCCCCTTTTTCTTCTCATAAATTCGAAAATTTGAGTTGACTTTTTCAAAACTTTTTTCGAAAATATCATCAACAATTAATGTTTTGATTCAAAAATTTCAAGTTTGTTACTTACTTGTTAAGAAAGATTCAAACTTTAAGTTCTAGAATCATATCTTGTGATTTCTTGTGAATCAAGTCATTAATTGTGATTTTAAAAATCAAATCTTTTTTTTTCAAAATTTATTTCAATCATATCTTTTTAAAACATATCCTTTTCAAAAATTTGATTTTAAAATATCTTTTCTAACTTCTTATCTTCTTATCTTTTCAAAATTGATTTTCAAATTTGTTTCAACTAACTAATTGACTTTTTGTTTGTTTCTTATCTTTTTCAAAACTACCTAACTAACTCTCTCTCTCTAATTTTCGAAAATCCCTCCCTCTTTTTCAAAAATTCTTTTTAATTAAATAATTGTTTCAAATTTTAATTTTAATTTGATTTCATTCCTAATTTTCAAAAATCACTAACCCCTTTTCAAAATTTTATTTTCGAAAATCCTCCTTCTCTCTCATCTCCTTCTATTTATTTATTCATCTACTAACACCTCATCTCACCCAAATTCGAACCCCCTCTTCCATCTGTGTTCGAATTTTCTCTTCTTCCCTTCTTTACATTACATTCTTTTCTTCTTCTACTCACACAGGGGAACCTCCATACTTGGGCAAAAAGGATCCCTATTATTATTATTTTTCTGTTCCCTCTTTTTCATATGAGCAGAAGCAAGGACAAGAACATTCTTGTTGAAGCAGACCCTGAACCTGAAAGGACTATGAAGAGGAAACTAAGAGAAGCTAAAATACAACAATCCAGAGATAACCTTACAGAAATTTTCGAACAGGAAGAAAAGATGGCAGCCGAAAATAATAATAATGCAAGGAGGATGCTTGGTGACTTTACTGCACCTAATTCTAATTTACATGGAAGAAGCATCTCCATCCCTACCATTGGAGCAAACAATTTTGAGCTAAAACCTTAATTAGTTTCTCTAATGCAACAAAATTGCAAGTTTCATGGACTTCCATCTGAAGATCCTTTTCAGTTCTTAACTGAATTCTTGCAGATCTGTGATACTGTTAAGACTAATGGAGTAGATCCTGAAGTCTACAAGCTCATGCTTTTCCCTTTTGCTGTAAGAGACAAAGCTAGAATATGGTTGGACTCTCAACCAAAAGATAGCCTGAACTCATGGGATAAGCTGGTCACGACTTTCTTAGCCAAGTTCTTTCCTCCTCAAAAGCTTAGTAAGCTTAGAGTGGATGTTCAAACCTTCAAACAGAAAGAAGGTGAATCCCTCTATGAAGCTTGGGAGAGATATAAGCAACTGACCAAAAAGTGTCCTTCTGACATGCTTTCAGAATGGACCATCCTGGATATATTCTATGATGGTCTGTCTGAATTAGCTAAGATGTCATTGGATACTTCTGCAGGTGGATCCATTCACCTAAAGAAAACGCCTGCAGAAGCTCAAGAACTCATTGACATGGTTGCTAATAACCAGTTCATGTACACTTCTGAGAGGATTCCTGTGAGTAATGGGACGCCTCAGAAGAAGGGAGTTCTTGAAATTGATACTCTGAATGCCATATTGGCTTAGAATAAAATATTAACTCAGCAAGTCAATATGATTTCTCAGAGTCTGAATGGAATGCAAGCTGCATCCAACAGTACTCAAGAGGCATCTTCTGAAGAAGAAGCTTATGATCCTGAGAACCCTACAATAGCAGAGGTAAATTACATGGGTGAACCATATGGAAACAGCTATAATTCCTCATGGAGAAATCACCCAAATCTCTCATGGAAGGATCAAAAGCCTCAACAAAGCTTTAATAATGGTGGAAGAAATAGGTTTAACAATAGTAAATCTTTTCCATCATCCACTCAGCAACAGACAGAGAACTCTGAACAAAATACCTCTAATTTAGCAAACTTAGTCTCTGATCTATCTAAGGCCACTGTAAGTTTCATGAATGAAACAAGGTCCTCCACTAGAAATTTGGAGGCACGAGTGGGCCAGCTGAGTAAAAGGGTCACTGAAATCCTTCCTAGTACTCTCCCAAGCAATACAGAAGAAAATCCAAAAGGAGAGTGCAAGGCCATTGATATAACCATCATGGCCGAATCCAAAGAGGAAGGGGAGGACATAAATCCCAGTGAGGAAGACCTCCTGGGACGTCCAGTGATCAATAAGGAGTTTCCTTCTGAGGAACCAAAGGAATCTGAGGCTCATCTAGAGACTATAGAGATTCCATTGAATCTCCTTATGCCATTCATGAGCTCTGAAGAGTACTCCTCTTCTAAAGAGAATGAAGATGTTACTGAAGAGCAAGTTGCCAAGTTCCTTGGTGCAATCATGAAGCTGAATGCCAATTTATTTAATAATGAGACTTGGGGAGATGAACCTCCACTGTTCACCAATGAACTAAATGCATTGGATCAACTGAGATTGCCTCAGAAGAAACAGGATCCTGGAAAGTTCGTAATACCTTGTACCATAGGCACCATGACCTTTGAGAAGGCTCTATGTGACCTAGGGTCAGGAATAAACCTCATGCCACTCTCTGTAATGGAGAAACTGGGAATCCTTGAGGTGCAAGCTGCTAAAATCTCATTAGAGATGGCAGACAACTCAAGAAAAGAGGCTTATGGACAGGTAGAAGACGTGTTAGTAAAGGTTGAAGGCCTTTACATCCCTGATGATTTCATAATCCTAGATACTGGGAAGGATGAGGATGAATCCATCATCCTTGGAAGACCCTTCCTAGCCACAGCAAGAGCTGTGATTGATGTTAACAGAGGTGAACTAGTCCTTCAATTGAATGAGGACTCCCTTGAGTTTAAAACTCAAGGACATCCTTCTGTAAACATGGAAAAGAGGTACAGTAAGCTTCTCTCAAAACAGAGTCAACCAGAGCCCCCACAGTCAAACTCTAAGTTTGGTGTTGGGAGGCCACAACCAAATTCTAAGTTTGGTGTTGAACTCCCATATCCAAACTCTAAGTTTGGTGTTGGGGAGTCTCAACAATGCTCTGAACATCTGTGAGGCTCCATGAGAGCCCACTGTCAAGCTATTGACATTAAATAAACGCTTGTTAGGAGGCAACCCAATTTTTATTTATCTAATTTTAATTTATTTTTATTGTTATTTCATGTTTCATCAGGTTCATGATCATGTGGAGTCACAAAATAAATAGAAAAATTGAAAACAGAATCAAAAACAGCAGAAGAAAAATCACACCCTGGAGAA
>NC_029791.2:34698786-34703350 GCF_000816755.2 Arachis ipaensis
TTCTTACATTCTCTGTTTTTCGTTTTCTATGTTAAATGTTTATCCATGTTTGTGTCTTCATTACATGATCATTAGTATTTAGTAACTATGTCATAAAGTTATGAATGTCCTATGAATCCATCACCTCTCTTAAATGAAAAATGTTTTAATTCAAAAGAACAAGAAGTACATGAGTTTCGAATTTATCCTTGAACTTAGTTTAATTATATTGATGTGGTGACAATGCTTCTTGTTTTTTGAATGAATGCTTGAACAGTGCATATGTCTTTTGAAGTTGTTGTTTAAGAATGTTAAATATGTTGGCTCTTGAAAGAATGATGACAAGGAGACATGTTATTTGATAATCTGAAAAATCATAAAAATGATTCTTGAAGCAAGAAAAAGCAGTGAATACAAAAGCTTGCAGAAAAAAAAAAGAAAAAAAATGGCAAAAAAAAAATAGAAAAAGAAAAAGCAAGCAGAAAAAGCCAAAAGCTCTTAAAACCAAAAGGCAAGAGCGAAAAGCCAATAGCCCTTAAAACCAAAAGGCAAGGGTAAATAACAAGGATCCCAAGGCTTTGAGCATCAATGGATAGGAGGGCCTAAAGGAATAAAATCCTGGCCTAAGCGGCTAAAACAAGCTGTCCCTAACCATGTGTTTGTGGCGTGAAGGTGTCAAGTGAAAACTTAAGACTGAGCGGTTAAAGTCAAGGTCCAAAGCAAAAACAGAGTGTGTTTAAGAACCCTGGACACCTCTAATTGGGGTCTTTAGCAAAGCTGAGTCACAATCTGAAAAGGTTCACCCAATTATGTGTCTGTGGCATTTATGTATCCGGTGGTAATACTGGAAAAAAAGTGCTTAGGGCCACGGCCAAGACTCATAAAGTAGCTGTGTTTCTGGCTGAAATTGAGGGACTTGAGCAAAAATCAGATTCAGAGGTTGAAGAAGGACTGCTGATGCTGTTGGATTCTGACCTCCCTACACTCAAAATGGATTTTCTGGAGCTACAGAACTCAAAATGGAGCGCTTCCAATTACGTTGGAAAGTAGATATCCAAGGCTTTCCAGCAATATATAATAGTCCATACTTTGGCCGAGTTTAAATGACTTAAAAGGGCGTTGAACGCCAGTTCTACGCTACAGTCTGGAGTTAAACGCCAGAAACACGTCACGAACCAGAGTTGAACGCTAGAAATACGTTACAACCTGGCGTTCAAATCCAGAAAGAGCATCTGCACGTGGAAAGCTAAAGCTCAGCCCAAGCACACACCAAGTGGGCCCCGAAAGTGGATTTATGCATCAAATACTTACTTCTGTAAACCCTAGTAACTAGTTTAGTATAAATAGGACCTTTTACTATTGTATTAGGCATCTTGGGACGTCTGGTTCTTAGATCATGGGGGCTGGCCATTCGGCCATGCCTGAACCTTTCACTTATGTATTTTCAAACGGTAGAGTTTCTGCACTCCATAGATTAAGGTGTAGAGCTCTGTTGTTCCTCATGAATTAATGCAAAGTACTACTGTTTTTCTATTCAATTCAACTTATTCCGCTTCTAAGATATTCATTCGCACTTTAATATGAATGTGATGAACGTGACAATCATCATCATTCTCCCACGAATGCGTGCCTGACAACCACTTCCGTTCCACCTTAGATTGGATGGTTATCTCTTGGATCTCTTAATCAGAATCTTCGTGGTGTAAGCTAGATTGATGGCGGCATTCATGAGAATCCGAAAAGTCTAAACCTTGTCTGTGGTATTCCGAGTAGGATTCTGGGATTGAATGACTGTGACGAACTTCAAACTCGCGAGTGCTGGGTGTAGTGATAGACATAAAAGGAGGGTGAATCCTATTCCAGTATGATCGAGAACCTCAGATGATTAGCCGTGCTGTGACAGAGAATTTGGACCATTTTCACAAGAGGATAGGATGCAGCCATTGACCACGGTGTTGCCTCCAGATGATTAGCCATGCAGTGACAGCGCATCGGACCATTTTCACAGAGAGGATGAAAAGTAGCCATTGACAATGGTGATGTCCTTACATAAAGCCAGCCATGGAAAGGAGTAGGACTGATTGGATGAAGACAGCAGGAAAGCAGAAGTTCAGAAGAACGAAAGCATCTCTATACGCTTATCTGAAATTCCCACCAATGAATTACATAAGTATTTATATCTTTATCTTCTATTTAATTATTATTTATTTTCGAGAACTCCATAACCATTTGATATCCGCCTGACTGAGATCTACAAGATGACCACAGCTTGGTTCATACCAACAATCTCCGTGGGATCGACCCTTACTCACGTAAGGTTTATTACTTGGACGACCCAGTGCACTTGCTGGTTAGTTGTATCGAAGTTGTGAATGAAAATCGATTTATTAAGACGTGCTTACAGAGTTTTTGGCGCCGTTGCCTGAGATCACAATTTCGTGCACCAGGCGTCCCTCGTGTGACTGTGTTGCGTTCTTCGGAGGCGACCTTGGATGTTGTCGGGTTTCCGTCGTGGTGGCGTCACCTCCAGGCACGGCCTCGCAGCCTGTCCCAGTTTGAACTAGCACGAAGTCCATGAACGAATCCCCATAGACGGCGCCAATGTTCGGTAGGTCGGGTACCGGACGGTTCGGATTGAAGTTCTGCAGATGGTGGGGTCTTGTCTGGTTTTGGGCAGCCGGTCAGGTAAACGCGAGGTCCCGAGCACTTCGTGTAGAAAAAAGGGGGTGCCACCTGCAAAGACACTCCAACACTTTTGTCAGTAAATGTGCAGACGAAAAGGGTGATATGATGTGTGACGTACCTTGGGGGAAGGGTAAATCCTTCCCCTTATATACTGTGTCAGGGGTGGGCCCTACAAGGACAGGCCTACTTTTCTGGGACGTTCTCCTACAACTGTGAGTGAGCTGTCTGGGATGCGTATCCGGGTCGAGTGACGCCCGGGTCGGGCTGACCGTGGAGGGTTTGTCCAGTCCGTAACAATATAATATCATGAAATTGTACATTAATTTAAAAGTTAAGCTCTGTTTATCTTTTTGTTATTCGATAATCGATAATGATAGAAAAAGAATAATAGGAAAAACGTTTTATTATGTACCTAATAAATTCTTAATGGGCTCCATATGAAAACTATGTTAACAATGGTTTAATTAAGGCCAACTTTTTTCAACCAATATTTAAACAATTTTTCTCTTCTCTAGCTAATTATCGGGTGAAAAAAATTGCGTTCCCAGGTTGGTTTCAGTTCTTTATATATATATTAAAATTATATTTTAAAGAGATCAAGGAGCTAATTGCAATAGTTTCAAACTTCATTACATAGAAACAACTTTAATTAGAGAGAAGCTGGAGGAAGGCAGAAAAAGAGGGTAAATTGGAAAATAGGATGGGACAAAATATAAAAGAAAAGGAGAACCTTTTAGCAACAAATGAATAACTGATCAAATAATCAAGTTGGGTTGGTCTAATGGTTAGTTCATTAGTCTGCTTAAACAAGTGTGTTGAGGTTTCGAATTCCGCCTTATGCATACAGCAACCCATTGGCCAGCGACAAACCCTTAAATGGAGCTCAGTACCGCGACGGATTAGTCCTTGGCCTGGCAGGTTGGGGGATACTGTGGAAAACCAGAAAAAAAATTGATCAAATTCGTTCGTCTTGAATCGGATCCGGCCTTAATTAATAACTGGATCTATTTTTGAATTTGTTACTCAACTCTAAATCTGGTGAAATCATACTACTTCCAGACTACACTAAAACCGAGTCTAAATCGGTAAAATTCGGGCCTTGATAAATTTTATATCAAAAAATTATAATGTACTTATTTTTAAAAAAGAAAAAACATGTTACTGAAAAATTGATATCCATATTTACACATGAATTTGTCCATAAATTCTAATTTCGTGCTTCTTTGATCTATTTTCTAATTCAACTAAGTGCGATTAAAAATAAAACAATAAGTTTATAATTAATATAACATAATATTAGAATTAATTTAAAATATATATTTTTTAGTCCTCTTAGAATGCACATGGAGTCAAGTGAAGCCGGATTTGCCTTGACCTAAATCCAATCTTAAATAATAACCACATTTATTTTTGAGATTCTTACCTAATTTTAAATTTGATAAAATCACACTAAATTAGCTCATAAAATATTTAGATTCAGACCGGACTTTCGAGCTGAGCTAGGCCATGCATAGTTGCACACCCGTACCAAATGCTGTGGTCGGCGATAAATAGTAAATCCCAAAGCATTTGAAATGTTAAATTAGCTTGAAGCTAAAATAATATATGATCATAACTAGTGTGGTAAGCACTGCATACATTGAGTGAGGTGGAGGATTCCATTATTGCCTCAGATGAAAAACATTGGAAAGTTTTTTTCAATTCAAAATTTAAATAATTTGACCTGGGATTGTGATATAATTTAATTATTGTCCTTTCTGAGATGATAATGTATATTAAATTTTGAAATATAAATAAGAGTTTAATTTAAAATAAATGTTAAGATTGAAAAATATTTTTCATATATATTAAATTTAAAAATTATATAAATAAAATTTTTAAAATTTTTTTTAAAATTATT
>NC_029791.2:34703401-34727180 GCF_000816755.2 Arachis ipaensis
AATATACATTTCCTAAATTTTAGAAATAAAATAAATAAGTTTTTAATAACTTTTTAAGGACCTGGAGTAAACAGCTAGAATTCCTACTAGTTTGAGTTCTTGGAACAATAACAAAGAAGTGCAATTTTTATTTCGACATTTAATTAAGTTTTATGTTGACAAAAATAGATGTGCAATTAAGCTATAGAAAACAGCAAAAATTATTGGATCATTTTGCTAATAAAAAGATTAAAACTAGATTATATAATTATTTCATTTCAAGTAAATTGACCGATAAAAGTAATGTGCATACTTTTAGAGTTGTATTTTGAAGTAACTAATTTTTTATATACACGTAATATAATTATTTATGAACTAAGCTATCTTTTGTGATGTTGCTATGTTTGGTTTCTATTCCAAGACAACAGGAAACAGAGGCATAGAAACAGAGAGGGCGGACACAAACTTTTGAGATCATTATTGTGTTAATTTAGAATTTAGAATGAGAATATGGTATACAAGAAAAAGAAGAAGAAAGATATGTTGGAAATACAATTTCATTAATGAGTCCAATTTTTCCCTCTCAATTTCACATCCTTGTATCTTAATATTGCTCGTATGTTCTGCATTCACTTATTCTTCTTGGAGGAACACTCAGGACTCCACAAGTGACACAAGTTTACCAATTGATGATGTTGGTAAGTCAAGACAACATCATCACTAGTGATAATAATCCAGGGCATATTTTTGTCATGCTACTAAAACCAATTGGGATTAGGCCTTAATCAAGGTAGCAATTCTAAATAGAGACATGATAATTAGGGTCTATCCAATTTTTGTTTTTATTTGGTAACTTGTATGAGGAGATAAATGAGTCATGTATCAATTTTGTTGGAATGCAGTTCTATCTTCAGTAATCAGTATAAAGATTTTGCGTCTTGTTCTCTCAAAAATACCACTCATGTAAACTAAAGTAATGAATCAAGTGTTGAACTTACTCAATTTGCATTCCACCAAATTTTAATGGTAAAGAGATGTATCTTTGCTTCATATGAGATATTTTTAGTATACCCAAACGTTATTTAAATATTAAACGGTTAATAATTTTAGTTAAAAAAATATAAATCACCTGACATCTCTCAATTTATCTTTTGGTAAATAAAAAATTAGCTACAAAACATTGCATACGTCATACATTTAGTTCTTAAGGATCAAACCTAGGACATTATCTTTAAACAAGTCAAATAACTACTGCTTGTGTGAGCCTATTTAGGTATCCTAGTTTCCAATCAATTATTTATTTGATCATATACTAAAAGCAGGATTATAAAAGGAAGAAAGAAAAAGAAAATTAAAACATAAAAAGGAACTGATAACATCCAAAGCACAAATAGCAAACAAAATTACTGTTATTAACATAGTTTATTAAATCTTACAAACCATAAATGTTAAGGAATAGACTCATTATTCTTCAACACTTTGTACAACTTTTCTATTTTCTAATACCACCTGATTCCAACTCCCTTTCGGCAAAGCCATCAAGGAGAAGAAGACGACATGACCCAAGAGACCCTACGGCATAACCATCAGGCCTTTGGACAAGGGATACAATAAACAAAACCACCATCCGATCTTACAATATCATAATTTCTCTAACTACATGAACCAGAAAGGAATGAATGATATGAATGAAAAAGTGTAATATAAAGAAAAGGATGATCAAGAAGCATCTCAGCAGTTCACCTCTTGTTGCTAGGATCCTTCATAAAGCACTTTTCCAAAAAATCATAACAGAAAACACTGATTCCTTTTGGCTTCTTGGGTGATAGTTCAAGATACTCAATGAAGAACCTCAAATACTCCTCAGTACGCAAAAAGCTCTCACCCCTATGCAGACAATCCAGTCAGCATTTCAATCACTATGCAGCCAAGTGCCCATATATCTATCGGAGCATCAATATGACTGGAAAATGCCTCCGACGAAAAGTATGACGACGTATCTCTAGGCTTGGACTTCCAAACCTCGACATCTGCTTCCTCATTTTTGGTCTTAGATAATCCGAAATCCGCAATCTTCAATTGATAGTTTGCACTCTCTTTGTCCAATGAAGGAAACAGAAGAATGTTCTCTGGCTTGAGGTCACAATGGGCGATTTCTTTGCGATGAATATGCGAAAGCCCTTTAACAATCATGCGTGTATAGATGCTCATGTCAGTTTCCGGGAGAGGTTTCTTGTGGATCAAGCCATCCAAAGGATCGTGAGGAGCATACTCCAACAGAAGATTATAAAAGTAACGTCCGTGGTCTCAGTTCCAAAGCATCGAATGATTTCTTCGCAACCACCACTTTCACCTTTGCACAATGATTTGAAAATTTGTTCTTCTTTCTACAGTGAGAATGCCAACCTGGGAATGGAGCTCTTCACATCAATGAAACTCTGATACGGTGTTTGTGTGTATCAACAACAGTTGCAAAATAAACAGTGCCATAAGAGCTTGCTCCCAAGACTTTCAGTTTCTTCCGTTGTAAACTACTCATCTTTGATTACTTTTTCTTATTCCTGTATCAACATCAAATGTTCGATATAATGATCAAATAATATTTTTTTGTCAATATACAAAGTTTTGAATACCTCCAGGCTAGTTCTTTTGGTTCTTCTTGTGGATTATGAACTCAGTTTTGTGTTAGTTCGTTACCTTGTGTTATTTATATTAATTAGTTGTATCACTGAAAATCATATAAAATCTATCTTTTGTGTTATTAATATTGTTTATGATCTTATAAATATCTATAAAACGAAATTTGAAAAGAAACTTCTTCTGCTCGAAAGAAACTCCTCTCTTTTACGCGTTGCCGTCGTCTCTGCCTTTCTTCGCTAACAAAGGTCAGTTCTTTCTCTCCTCCTCTTTTATTAATGAATGCTTTTTACTTGCATGCTTTGCTTAGGGGAGTATTCGTAGCAAGTCTGGCTGTAGGCCTAGTGTTTCTGTTTCACTGAGGATCTTACGTTGGCCCTATAGAGACCTTGTTTTTGACTCTTTTTCTTTTTTTTTTCTTTGTAGGTTCCGTCACCCTCTTACTAGGAAAATATGTCTTCTTTAGAGTCCCTTTCCCAGTGGGTGGATGTTACAGTTCTTGGGAAAGAACCCCTTGTAGATACTGACTATATTACCGATCTTCGTATTCACCATAGAATTTGTGTTCTTGATGAGGACGAGCCAAAATATGAACTGATTGCTCCGGGTCCGGAAGACCGGGTTTGTTTTGGAAGGGCTTCTGATGCGGATCCTCATTTCTTTTTTATGTATGAGAGCCTTTTTACCCGTCTGGGAGTCTTTCTGCCATTTTTCGACTTCGAAATAGTTGTTTTGTCTTACTGTCGCATTGCTCCCACTCAGCTTCACCCCAATTCATGGGGTTTTATGAAAATTTATCAACTTATCAACCGTGAATTAAATTTTCCTACCTCTTTGAAGATTTTCTTTTTCCTTTTTCATATGACCAAGCCCTTTAGTGGGCAAAACAATAAGCAGCAATTAGTGTCTTTCCGAGCCATCCAAGGCCGGAGAGTCTTTACCCTTTTTGATGAATCTTTCCATGACTTCAAAATTTTCTTTTTTAAAGTTCAAGCCGTAGAGGTCACCACCCCTTTTTTCTGGACCAAGACTCTTCTCCACGTTTTCTCCTATACTGGTTGGAAGCCTCTCCTGTGAAAAAATATAGCCTGGATGACCTGAACGAGGTATTGGAGGCTATTGTGGGGTTCTTCCGAGAAGTTTGGGAAATAGCCCCTTATCTCGATACAAAAAAGTTCCTCCAGGGGTCTCCGACCTTTGTACAGACTCAATTAGGTAGATATGATTGTTTTTTTATTTGCTCCAACTTGTTTTAATCATTTCTGACTCTGGAATTCCGATTTTCTTGTAAATTGATTTTTTGCCTTCTTCCTTTTCAGAAATGGTGAAGAAAGCTTCTGCCTCTTCTTATCAAAAAGTTCAAGATGCCAAGAAAAGGTCTCGAGCGCGGGTGGATGTGGCAAGGGCCACTGGTACTCTTCCTCCTCCTCCTCCCCCTCCTCCTCCTCCTCACAATTTGGAGACTTCCTCTCATCCTATCATGGTAATCTTCAAAGGGAGTACTCAATACTCAATACTCTAATTTTTTTCCATTTCAATTTTAATAATATTTGTCATCAAGGGGGAGATTGATGAGTTTAGAAAAATCTAAATTTAATTTGATAATGAACAAACACTATTAATATAATTAAATTACAAAATTGTCAATTTGATTTTGATTCACATGTATTGATTGATAATTTTGTGTGTGCAAATTTTTAATGGGCCGAAAAGAAAAGAAAAGATTCTAAGCCCAATAAAATCAAATTTTAGCCTTGTGCAATATTGTCATATGAATGTTGGCTGAAGTGTTTTATTTGTTGGGCCATTCTGAATCATTATTGCAGCAAGCCCAATATGCTTGTAAACATTCAGCTTTGTTCAAAATCTGTCATATTGAGTGGCTGAAGCAATTTGTGGTTAATTGGGCCAGAATCATGTTGAACTAAGCCCAAAACTAAATTGCTAGCTAGAAGCAAGCTTGCATGGTCCGAAACCATTAAGAAAGCAAAGTTTCATTGCTTCCAATGGACCCTACTTTCATTATGTGATGGATTTCAAATTCATTTAACTTGAATTAAACTTACATTGGAAACATGAGAGAGAGTTAGCTATTGATTTGATGGACACCATCAATGCTACACGCTACCTAATGCAAGGGAAGTGGAAATTTAATTTACTTTATCAAAATCCATTAGTTAGTGTTCAAATTTTTCTCTCCTCTCTTTCTCATCTTGCTTCTTGTTTTCGGTCATTACACAGCAGCTATGGAAGAAACATTGAGCCACCGAAAAGAAGAAAGTGCAAGCAACAAGACCATCACAATGATGGCAAGAAAAAGAAAACAAAAAGTATGTTGTGGCTGAGATTCTCATCACTTATGGTAAGATTTGGTGAATAGATCTTGGCTTCTCCATACCCAAAAATGGATGAAGAAGATCTCGGTCAATAGAGGAAGATCCTTGGAAGGATGGCTTGTCTCTAATTTTGCTCAACCACCACAGGAGGTAGCTACAGTGGCTACGTGATGGAGGAGGTAGAAGTTGGAGCAGATGAAGCTATCATCATCATGAAGCATCAAGGGCTAGGAGTCCATCTTGGGGAGCAAGGCAAGATGGAGGGCTCGAATTGATGATTATTGGTGATCAAGGAAGGACCAGAGGTAATTGCATGTTGGATTTTACATTCAGTTTCCTCTTCTCTCTCTCTGGCCGAACCGGTTTGCATGAAGAAGAAGAAGATTAGCTTGGTTTGTTTGGTTTCAACGGTGGAGGCTTCTCCCTATAAGTAAGGGTGAACAGTCAGGGCTTGAAGCAAGGAGTGAGAGTGCAAGGCACAGGGTTCTCATAGCTACCTAAGCTAACAGAAGTTCTTCTCTTTCAATGTTCTTTATTTTATATTTTTCTGTTTAATTTTGTCTGTCTTGAGTCTCATGGAAAAAGGCAAACAGTGAGGTTCGTAAGAAAAAGCCATAGAGCGGAAAAAGGCAGAGAGTGCAAAATTAAAAGAAAAAGCCATAGATGTCTTTAGAGGTCCTTTGTACATCTGTGTTGTGTTTCATGATTCTGTGGGAATCCCCTTGTAAGTTGGGTTAGCACTTAGCAGTTGAAAGCTTGGCAGTGACCAAGTCAAGTTCAGGATTGGGGTTTAGATTCTAGACTTGTCCTATATAGGAAGGTAGTTCCTAGGGAGAATTGGTGTATGTAATCAATAATGATTATAGTGAAATTCCGTCATTGTTGTGATGGAGACTGGATGTAGGCTACATTGCACTTAGCAGCTGAACCAGGATATATCCTGGTGTAATTCTTCCTCTCTTCTACTCCATTTCTGTTTCTGCTACTCAAAGAGATAAAGCTGAAAAATATCTCGTGCTGATCGACAAGACAAAAAGAAAAGTCTCGTGGCTGGGTACGAGACAAAAGAAAAAGTCTCGTGGCTGGTTACGAGACAAAAAGGCAAAAAGTCTCCAGAAGTTGTTTCAAAGACCAGCAAGTATTATTAAGTGAAAAAGGGGCTAAGATTCAACCTCCCCTTCTCTTAGCCACTGAAAACCATCAGATGTGCAAAATAATTTCTTATCTTGAAATTAATTCTGGTTAGTGAGATAAAATTTAAAATATTTTTTATTTTCTTACTCAAATTTAAATTTAAATTTCGAATTGAATAATGGCTCATTTTTTTAATTTCAATAAAAAAATAAATTGGTTAGATATAAAATATTTAGCATTTAATATCCTAGATGATGACTTAAGTTACTTATTTTGTATGTTAAATAATATTTTGTATGTTAATTTATTAAATATTAAGATAAAAAAAATTATTCAATAAATTATATAAATAGTCATTACAGAAAAAAAATTATATATTAAAATTATCTATTTTAATTATGTGAATAATTATTGTTATTTTTACTTTTTTGTTACATTAAAAAATAATATTTAAAACTAAAAAAGAGATAATTAATTTTTTTAATTTGAATTAAAAAATATGTTGTAAATATATTCAACTTTTACATATACTAAGTGTTATAATATTAAATAGTATAGTATTTGCTATAACAATGACTCAAAATATTAATCCAAGATATATTTGGGTCTAGTATGACCTCAATGCAAGCAAGATCAACTAAAATCTATTATTAGGGTCCTAAATCCGACTTAGGTTCATTACCTTAAAGGCCCAATGCAGATGAAGTCCACACGTCCCCTCTTAAATCGACTCAAATTGGATCTTCGATGCTAGCTAGATATGGTAATGAGTACTCACAGGAGCGTGAGAAGCCCCTTCCCATGCCTCACTCTTATTTTAAAAAAATGCCCCGTTCCTTCTCTGTCATTGCAAGTTCTTGTTTAATTATCCCTTAGAGAATGCAGATCTTCTTGGTAAACTTTTGAAAAAAATTAACACAAAAAGACATAATATAATAATCATAAAATAATCAGTTCAATATAATTCAACACAATTTATAACATATTTGTTATGAAAAATAACATTTCAAAAGGAGAAAACATAAAAACATATTCCAATATAATAACATAACATGATTTTTTGGGACGATACTGAGCGACGTAGTGACGGACTTGAGAGACAGAGAAAGTGAGTTAGAGAGGATCGAGACTGAGAATGAG
Organism: Arachis ipaensis; assembly: GCF_000816755.2. NCBI lineage: Eukaryota > Viridiplantae > Streptophyta > Magnoliopsida > Fabales > Fabaceae > Arachis > Arachis ipaensis. The sequence goes on from NC_029791.2 coordinate 34,710,628, forward strand.
TCTAAAAGAAAAAGAAAAAATTCAAATTGGAGGCAGAAATTAGGGTTACTAAATTCAAAAAATGAATTTATGTATATACAAATTTATAATTTCTAAAAATATAAAAAAAATTATAATTATAAATATGTAATAAACATAATTATAAACTAAATTTTTTGAAACAAAATAATAAAATCAATATTGTCCAAAACAAAACAAATATTATCCAAAATATATAATTAAATATCTTCAAGTTTATAATCAATCAAACATAAAAACATAATCCAAAATATATGTAACAGCCCAGACCACCCGCTAGCACGATATTGTCCGCTTCGGCACACAAGGCCTCACGGTTTTGCCTTTAACGATAGGGATGCTAGCCGAAGCCCCCCACACTCACTCGTCAAAATGCGTCATGCTAGGGAGAGGTATCCACACCCTTATAAGGCATGCTTCGTTCCCCTCCCCAACCGATGTGGGCCTTACAATCCACCCCCCTAAGGGAGTCCAGCGCCCTCGCTGGCACATCGATCCGGGTTCTGGCTCTGATACCATCTGTAACAGCCCAGACCACCCGCTAGCACGATATTGTCCGCTTCGGCACACAAGGCCTCACGGTTTTGCCTTTAACGATAGGGATGCTAGCCGAAGCCCCCCACACTCACTCGTCAAAACGCGTCATGCTAGGGAGAGGTATCCACACCCTTATAAGGCATGCTTCGTTCCCCTCCCCAACCGATGTGGGCCTTACAATATAACTTAGAATATCTTTAATTATCATCTTCATCCTCTTGTAGATTAATAACATCATAGAAATTTGTAAAAAAATGGTTTTGACAAAATAAAAGCTTGGCCCAGCAGAAAAACTTGCACCGTCCCACCGAAGCCCACCAAAAACTCATGGATTAGGTGGTGCGGAATAGGTGTGCTTTTTAAGTTTGACAGTCTCAAATTTTCAATCCAACCCTCCTTTTTTGTCGGGTTATGCGGGTCAGCTCGACGGATTTTGGCCCGTTTGCCACCCCAAGTCCCCATCTATTTTCGGATGGCAAGTCGTGAGGATTTTACGAGTCTCCATCTAGCCCCAAAATGCTATTAATCCCTGTAAATACCTTTTTTGGCTGTTTTTGTGATTATCCCTATTCCTAGCATTCATTGGTTTATGACGTGGAGCTATTCTAGCCACTCAATAAATTCTCAGATAATCAAAATTTAGGTTATATCATTTTTATACAGCCACATGTATCCTTGTTATAACAATATTAATAGAAGATAAACAGATAAACACTAAGCTATTGTTTGAATATAAGATAAAAAATAAGATGAAAGAAAATAGAAAGAAAGAAAATGAGAGGAAACAAAATGGAAAGAAAAGTATATTTTTGTATGTGTGTTTAGATGAAGAAAAAATGAATGGAAAGAAAATAGAGAAAAAAATTTCTTTTGCTTGGATGGAAGGAAAATTATAATAGAGTAAAATTATATTAATATTTTTATATATTATATATAAATTATAATTCAAATGGTAACTCTATATTTTTACCCATATTTGTACTTCTGCATCAATTTTTTTTCCAATTTTGAAGAGAAAACATTTACATGAGCTCCACATACACTTTTATGTTTTTCATTCAATTTTTTGTTGATCCAAACAATAAAAACTTGATTTTTTCATCCATTTTATTCTCCAGCATTTTATTTTTCTACAAATTCTTCTAATCCAAACAATACATAAATAAGTCACATTTATATATATATAACAATAACTAATATCATATATTAGGTTAATTTATGTTAATAAACTAAAGCCACCTCAAAATTACCTAAATCCCCCCAAACCCAAAAACGTTACCTAGTTATCTCCATTTACATTTCTATATAAATCAAATTTAATGAATTCAAATTAGGGTAATAAGTAATAAATCAAATCTATAGGATTCGAATTACTTGACATTGTGATTTGAAAGTAAATTGAATTCAATGAATTTGAATTATGTCATCCCCTACTAAATCGAATCTATAAATTTCGATTTATATGGTCCATGCTAAATCGAAGCAATAAGGTTCTATTTATACTCACTTAATAGCAATCTAACTCATTGTAAATCGAATCTCTTTTATTCTATTTAGTAGCATAGATAGCATCCAAGTAATTTGAATCTTATAGATTCGATTTACTACGAAAATACATAATTTGAACTCCATAAATTTGATTTACATAGATATGTAAATTGAGACATGCGCGTAATTTTTTTTACTTTGGCAGATATACGTAAAATTGGTTTGCAAATGGTTTATAAAGGTAATTTACTCCACATATTATAACTTGTGAAATCATAATATTTTGAGAAGTGATGTATAGACAACTTAAATGTTGATAAGTCTGAAAAATTTTAGAAAAAAATAAAAATATAAAAAAATTACATGATCCATAAATTTTTTTTTTTAAAAAAAATTTCCATAGTCTATGATTAATAACTTTAAAATTATATATATTTTTTTATTTTTATTTTATAGAGACTTATAATTTTATTATCGGCGATGTTAGTGGTTATAGAGAGATTTTTATCTTTAAATAAATTATAGAGAAATTAAAAACAAAATTAGTTGCTATTTTTCTGACAATTCATTTAGTTTTTAGTTTAAATTCAAATTAAATTATATATTCAATTTATATTTATTTGTTTATCCTAATGATTGTATATAATAGATAATATATTTAAACATATTTTGAAAGAAACTATTGCATTTTATATAATTGAAAGTTAACTATGAAATTAAAGTTAAGATGAAGTGAAATACAATAAACATATGAGGAGTGAAATCAAAATAAATAATTAAAAATAAGGTAATAAAATAATTAAAAAAATAAAAAAAGCAAAACAATAATGCATGTAGTTGATAAAAATACACTGCATGAAAAATCGCATTATTTATTTTGAAAAAAAATATTTACTCATTATTATAATTTAAATAGAATATAAAATAGATATTAAACCAATTATTTCTTTTAATAATTACTTAGTCACAAATATCCATCAAGGACATGAGATTTAAGAGCATACAAAGTAAATATAATATTTATAACTTTTACACTATCATGATAAGATGATTATCACAAGTCTTTTTAGCATAAATTAAATAGAACAACATATAATAATAAAAAAATAATCAAATCCAAAAAAATTATAGAACACCTATCATACATTACGACGGTTAGTATTGAGAAAGCTTTAACCATTTATTTTTTTATTGAAAAATTACCATTTGTACCCATAAAAGATACAGATGTTGACAAATGTACCCATATAAGAATAAAACGACAATTATAACCATGGAAGATGGCTTCCGTGTGCCAAGAGTACCCGGACGTTGGTTACACAATTGGTCTGTTAGGGTATTCTCGGCACACGAAAGCTATCTTCCGTAGGTACAATTGTCGTTTTATTCTTATATGGGTACATTTGTCAGCGTTTGTATCTTTCATGGATACAAATGGTAATTTACTCTTTTTTATTAGCTATCTTTTTACCTACTCTGCACTTTATCTACAAATATGTTAAGGACTAAACCTATGCTTCAACCTTTCAAAATTCCATATATTCTTGCCAAATACAATATTATTATGCCCCTTTTTTTATAGAAACCATTGAATGGAAGAACCGTTAGTAAAAAGATGAGGTTCTCTTATAATATGTATTACTTTTTATGATAATAAAACAAAAATGAAAAGCATAAAATAATATTGTGTATATTTAAGTTAATTTTAATATTTTTTAATAACCAGATTTATCATGTAATTAATAAACAATGACCGTTAATACGAATTGGATATATTTTGAGTATGTTATACATTTTATGATTTTGTATGGAAGAATATTAATTTTAATTTATATATTTATTATTGGGTATTAAAAATAAAAAGTATTTGTATTGTTAGCATTTTTTAAACCTTCATCAACTCTGATTGTGATTAGGCCTAAAAGATCACCTACCTCATTGGACATAAATGTAATCCAATCAATTTTCATCTGATAGTGCTATACATTCGCATAATCATAGGAGAATCACATTCGCATAATCATAGGAGAATTAACTTTAGCGAGATAACAATATGGTATTTAGTTACCACATAAGTATTTTTATATATAGAATTATCAATCAATTATGTATGGCTTCTGATGAAAATAATATATTCAACATGGATATTGTTTGTTAGGTAAAAGATAACAGATTGACAAAAAAATTAATTACAATGGGTATATTCATTTTAAAATTATTTTTTTATATAATACTATAAAAAATATCATGGTCACCCTGAATTACTACAGGTTCAACTTCCATTGACAGCGGTAGAATACGTAAATTGAGACATTTTCAGACTATAATATTTGTCAAACAAACAGTTAATGAAACACTCATCCATACCTTCTCATTTTGAGTATATTTATACATTAAAAAAAAGAGTTGAAATAGCAAAAGTGATAAAAATGGTGATTTTTATAATTTGTGTGGCTATCTATATATAGAAGACTAGAAGACTATGATTATGTAACAAAATTAATTTTATTTATTGCATTCAATTTGAATAAGTAAAAAATTATCTTATTTTATTTTAGTCCTTAATTCATATGATTTAAATTTGGCTCAATAATATATGATTTGATTTGATTTAATTATTAGTGAAAAATATATTGAGAACCTATTTTATGCATAGATTTATTATTTTAATGAGTAATTAATTAATCTAATTAATTAATTAATACAGATAATTAGTATAATTAATTTAATTTAATAAATTAAAAAAATAAATTAAAAGATACTAACAGAACATAAAAAAAATAAATTAAAAAATAGGGAAAAAAACCTAAATAAGCCATGGGGAGATGAATATTACACAAATAAGCCAAACGAAAAATTGATTCAGCAATCAACCAAGGCACAAATATATGTAGTTCGAATCAAACCGTTTCAAAATTTGATTGAACGTAATTCAAATTGAGCTTACTCGAATTACATGCAAAGCTAATACATACATAATTCGAATTGAGGCAATTCGAATTACTATGAAATGTGAACTAAGCATAATTCGAATTGAAGTAATTCGAATTACACATTGTACAATTCGAATTAGGCTAATTTGAATTAGTGTGGTGCAGACCTCTATAAATATGATGTGAACGTGAGTTGCTCTCATTAGAGGCATAAGATGGCAAGTGAGGAGAGTTTTGTAGTGTTGGTTCACCACAGAGGATTGATTAAGAGAAAAACTCGTTCCGGTGTGAAGTTCACTGATAAGGATCCTCTCTGTATTATCGTGAGGCCTACGACGAGCTATGATGACCTTGTTAGCTCTGTACTACTGAAACTTGGTCTGAAAGGTGTGAAACAGGTAAAGAAGTTTTTCTATCGCATTCCAATCACGGTGCTCCAAGAAACCATGAAGTATGATTGTTTCACGATCAGGAGTGATGAGGACTTGCAGGTCATGTTTCATTGTCGCCGGTAGATTCCCGAAGTGAGGACACCAGAGCTGTTGGCAAAGTTGGTTGATGTGGTATCTAGCTCGGAGGGTTCTAACCGGAATACTACCACTTTAACCACGGTAGCCAGTTCTAGCTCCAGACCTACCGTCGCTTCTTCCTCCGTCCCTGCGTACGAGCCACCCGTACAGCCTGTCGCCTCCCCTTCGTTCGCTGTTGATCTCAACGGCAGTGTTGGCGACGAGGTTGGTACAGGGGAATTTTTTCCGACCTCTCTACAGTGTGCTGCACCGGCTGGGGTTGGAGATGGATTTTTGGATGATCCAGAGGACGATGATGTCGAGCCGGATATGATTGCTGATGACAGTTGCGATGATATTGGAGCGAGTGAGCCTGCAGAGGCGGGAGGGGGATCTAGCTCTAGCACACAGCAGTACCCTCCACATTTTTCATCTTTGGACATGGATGCCATGAGGCAGGAGGGGGTTCCTGGGCAGCCTGCTGGATTTGGCGCTAGAGATGCGCAAGGGTCTGCTGGTCTGACAGAGTTCCAGGTTGGTCAGCAATTTCAGGATAAAGATGAGGCCTTGTTAAGTGTGAAGACTTACAGCATCCGCCGAGGGGTACAGTATAAGGTAGTGGAGTCTGACTATCGCCGGTATGTGGGCAAGTGTTCTGAGTTTGGGAATGGGTGCACATGGTTGATTCGGCTGAGTCTCCGGTAGCGCAAGGGCATTTGGGAGGTCAAACGGTACAATGGACCGCATACAACCATGCAAGTGTTGCGGACCCCCAGCTGTAGGTACCCATCTTCTCAAGTCTAGCTATGTAGGGAAGCCATCTGATGTGAATGCGGTTGCCGGACTTGTCGGAAAATAGCTGAGTACCCAACAACATCATGATATATGCACGAGAAAAGCGCCGCACAGTCTCCTCATCGGCTCCCGCGGGGCACTCCCCAAAAATCTCCTAGAACCAAGTGCAGTTTACGGCAAACTTCTGAACTTGGCTCGGAGGAGGAATCACTCCTAGCAACTCCTGGAACCACACCCAGGCAGGACGGCCACCCTCGATGTATATCTGGAAGTCTGTAAGGCAACCACTGACATAGCGCCCGTCCACTGGCAACCCCAACTGGAACGCCACATCCTGAAGTGTGATCGTGCACTCTCCGAACGGCATGTGGAAGGTGTGCGTCTTCGGACGCCACTGCTCAACGAATGCACTAACAAGGGGCTCATCTAATCGGAACCATCTATCGTTCAGCCTTGCAAGATGGTATAATCTGGCCATCTATAGGTACGGAACGTATCTCTCATCGAGGGGCATGCCCTACTGCCGCTGCATGCTCGAGATGCAACGCTGCGACTGCGAAAACAAGGACCGCATACATAAGGAAAATAATAAACCACACAGAAAAGCAATATAATAAACCACTACCAAAACCGCATGCAAATTCACCACCCTAAACCGCATACAATACCACTAACATAAACCGCATATAAAACCGCTAAATAAACCACATGCAAGACCATTAACATAAACCGCTAACATAAACCATCAACAAAACTTGTATACAAAACCACTAAAATCAACCACACACAATACCACTCACAAAAACCACTCACTCAAACCGCTAACGTAAACTGCTAACATAAACCACATCGAAAGCCACTAACAATACAACATGCAAAACCACTAAACAAAAACCACTACCAATACCACATGCAAAACCAGTAACGAAAACCGCTAAATTAAACCGCCAACCAAACTGCAAACAAAACCACTTCAATAAACCAAATGCAATACCACCAACAAAAAACCACGTGCAGCGTCACAAAAATAAAGCACAAGTAGAAAAAAAAAACCACTAACCTCGTCGTTGATGACACTGGCAATATGAGCCACTCCATCCAACCGATACAGCCTACCTGGATTGTCCTCCATTAGCTAAATACTCTTCTCGAGCCTTTGTTGGAGCAAAACTGGGTCGTTTTCTCTGGGATTTAGTGGGATCTAAGAGTGGGAAAGTGGTTCGAATGGGTTGGATTCGAACTCCTTTTATAGAAAAATCTAGTGTAATTCGAATCACCACCATTCGAATTACTACTAGTGGCGAAATGTGCATAGTTCGAATCATCTCGATTCGAATTATATAGGTTTCCATTCTCATGCTAATTCGAATCACCTAGTGTCGAATTAACTAAAGCTAATTTGAATTGCATCAATTTGAATTATGTGGAGTTCATGTGTGTATGTAGTTCGAATTGCATGGATTCGAATTATTTAATATTCAAGTTCGAAATGAGGTGATTCGAACTACATTATTATGTGCATTGATTGATTGCTGAATTAATTTTTCGCTTGGCTTATTTGTGTAATATTCATCTCCCCATGGCTTATTTAGGTTTTTTGCCCTAAAAAATACTACCAAATCAATTTGATATAAATTATAATAAATTATGTGATATTTAAATATCTAATCAAATCAATTAGTTGATATAGTATATTTATCACAATAAATTGTATTTAATGAGTTAAAAGAAACAAATCGCTAAACACTCTCATAAGCATGCATGTCATATCAACTCCATCATTAAGTGCAGAAACCTGATTTCTATATAATAATAAATAGAATATATGAGAATATGATATGAGACATATTTTAATTATGAAATTGGTATTTGATAAATCACTATTTTATGGTTTATAATGTGTTTAATTGTGTGGTTTTGTCATGATCTTTACCCACTTATTCATATAATTAGCATGCATTTATATTTCCTTCCTAAAATTATTACATGATTGAAAACTTACTTCCTAGAGACTTTTAATTATGTATTTTTAATTCTCCTTTATTCCATTCGATGCCGTGATCTGTGTGTTAAGTGTTTCAGACTTTATGGGGCATGAATGAGTTGGAGATTGAAAAGGAAGCTTGCAAAAATGGAAGGAACACAAGAAATTGAGGAGATGACCAGCGAGAAGTGACGCGGTCGCATGGCTCACGCGACCAAGCGACAGAGAGGAAATCGCAGTGACGCGGCCGCATGGCTCGCGCGACCGCGCGGATTGGAATAGCACAAGTGACGCGGAGGCGTGGACGACGCGCTCACATGGCAAGGCAAAACGCCAAATAATGCGGCCGCATGGATGACGCGATCGCGTGACATGCATGATCTGCATAATCTGCAGATTTCGTTGGGGGCGATTTTGGACCCAGTTTTACCCAATTTTCGGCCCAGAGAAGCAGACTAGAGCCAAGGAACATGCAGAACCGAAGACAACATTCATTCTACACAATTTTTAGTTTTAGATCTAGTTTTACTCTCCTCTAGGTTTTCTTTCTACACATTCATAGTTTTTAGGATTTTACTTTCTATTGCTTTTTGCCGGGGATATTGAGAAGAGTTATTACCTCATCAAGACTTCGTCATTCTAGTTCATTTTCTTTACTTGGCTTTACTCTTCCATGTCCTTTAATTTACTCAATTTTACTATTGGATTATTTTAGAATTTGTTAATACAAGAATTACTTTTATTTTTAATTTACTCCTTTAAATTTTATTTATCATGTCTTTCTTTAATTCCCTTTCTTATGTTATGAGTTTCACATTCACAATGAGCGAGTAGTTCCCTTACTTGACGGGGAGTTGATTGAAAGGAACCCTTGAGTTAGAATACTCAAAAGAAGAATTGTAATTGGGTTTATTGTTGGATTACCATCTAGTCACTAACGCCAATCCCTCCAATTAAGCGGATTGGGACTTGTGAATAGAAATAACTTTCCAACTTGTTTGACTTTCCCTTACCTAGTAAGGGATAACTGAACAGATTAATCCCCAATTATCAATTAATCTTGAAAGTACTGCAACAAGAATAGGGCTTCCAACTAATCAACTCCCAGTCAAGGCTTTTATTTAAAGCACTTAATTTCTCTAATTTAATTCCCTGTCTATTCAACTCAAACTCTTTTGAAAACATCTAATTAATAAAATAGCACACCTTTCTGCAACTCGTTGGGAGACGACCTGGGATTCATACTCCCAGTATTTTAATTTTAATTTCTGTGACAACCCTTTTTAAATTGATAAGCGAAATTCTGGTTGGTTAAGAACTATACTTGCAACGCATATTTTATAATCATTCTTAATTAGCCAATTTTCGCCATGTCAATTTTTGGCGCTGTTGCCGGGGAGTTGCAATAGAGTGCTAAAGTTTTATTAATTGGATTTTTTATTTATTTATTTGCATTTTATTTTATTTTTCTACTATGAGCTGCATGTTTCTTTCGTTAAATGACGCGTTCGCTTCCTGATCCAAGCTTGCCAGTATTCAATCCTGAGATTGAAAGAACTATCTCACGAATAAGGCGAGCTCGGCGTCGGTTAGTCCTCTCTGAGGGCGGATCCGAAACGTCATTTGAGGAAGAAACCAGCCCCCGTTCTACTGATTCGGTTGTTTTACGTATAGGCGACATGGCAGAACCTAGAAGAGTTACTATCCATGAGGAAGGAGCTCCTGATTTTACAATGCAACCGTTTCAAGTGCATCACCCAGCGTTGGCTACAAACTTTGAACTAAAGACTGCACTGCTCAATTTGATGCCCAAGTTTCATGGCTTGTCTGCTCAAGAGCCTATCAAGCACCTGAGAGATTTCCAAGCAGCCTGTTCTACTGTCAGGCGTGATAGTAAAAATGAAACTTCAATTTTGCTGAAAGCTTTCCCGTTTTCTCTTGAGGAAAAAGCAAGAGAGTGGTACTACACTCAACCCGCAGCAACTGTATCCAACTGGGATACACTCAGAAAAGAATTTTTGGAAAAATTCTTTCCAGCTGAAGTTACTGATAAACTGAGGAAAGACATTTCTATGATTGTTCAGGATGAATCCGAGACTCTCTATGAATACTGGGAGCACTTCAATAATCTTCTAGAAGCATGCCCCCCCTCCACATGATTGACAAGATAGTGTTACTCAGTTATGTCACACAGGGCATGAGGCCCCAAGATAAGACCACATTGAAAAGTGCTAGCAATGGGTCTATGAAGAAGTACAAGACCACTGATGAGGCATGGCAATTGATTAGCGACTTAGCTGAATCCACTCAGAATCATAGACAGAAACAAGGCCGTTCAAAAGCCGTTGCAGAAGTATCCTCTAGTAGAGAGACCGTTGCTCTAACTCAGAGTATATATGAAATGACCAACTTGCTGAAGCAGATGCAATTGAACCAACAACAAGTTCAGCAAGCTCAACCTCCATTACAGCAAAGCCAACAGTTAGTCCCACAGAGAGTTTGTGGAATTTGTGCTGATTATAGCCATTATACTAATGAATGTCCGCAGCTCCAGCAGGAGGACAACACTGTGGCAGCTACTCATAACTTCTATGACCGCCCCAACCAAGGGTACAATCAAAAGTGGCAATTACAACCATAGATGGCAGGATAATTCTAACCAGAATTGGAGGGACAACAACAACAGAGGAGGCAGAGATAATCAGGAAAATCAGAGGTGAAATAACAACAACAATAGGCAGTAGAACCAGTACCAGCCTTACAGAGCACTTCACCTGAGGCAATCCCAAGGACCACAGAATACCCAACAGCAGACTTCTCAAATTACTTATCTTTCTTCGTCTTCTAATGATGACTTACTATAATCTATTGATCGGAGACAACAGACCATAGAAAATAACATTTAGACCACTCTGAATGGTCTGAACGCTACTTTGCAAGCCCTTGTCTCACAGATTGGATTAATGAATAACTCCAATAATCAGCCGCTGAGCTCTAGTGGAATTTTCTCTCAACCATTACCCAATCCAAAGGGTGGTATTAATGCCATCACCCTAAGGTCCGAAACCACACTGCAGGAGAGGAATCAGGAGGAGCCAAGCCCACCAGAACACGCCTCAGCTGAAGAGGTAGTGGAAATAGAAGATGTTGAAGAGGAAGAGGACATACAGGACATAGCTGAAAAAGAAGAAGTTCAACCATAGGAGGAAGCATCAAGAGGCGCAAACACTGCAGAAGACACCACTCCCATTTCATTTCCCCAACTTGCAAGGAAGCCCAGGAAGCAGCTGGAATCTGATCCAAAAATGGTAAAGATATTCAAAAAGGTTGAGGTAACTGTTCCTCTTTTTTATGTTATTCAACAGGTACCTAAATATGCAAAGTTTCTAAAAGATTTATGTATACATAAAGACAAAATTAATGAATTAGAAACTATTCCTTTAGGTAGTTCCATATCTGCTTTAATGGAGGTTTACCTGAAAAGTGTAGTGACCCAGGTCCTTGTATAGTTAATTATACTATTGGTGGTGTAATAATTTCTGACTGCATGTGTGATTTAGGAGCATGTGTTAGTATAATGCCTTTGTCTATATATGATATTTTGAGGCTCCCTCCCTTAAAAAGGTCGGCAGCTCGTTTTGTGTTAGCAGATAAAAGCATTATTACAGTGGCTGGAGTTGCTGAAGATGTTTTAGTGGGCATTAAGGAACTCACATTCCCCACTGATTTTTATATTCTGGAGATGCCTCCAAATGACTCAGAGAAGCCATCATCAGTCCTACTCGGAAGACCATTCCTGAAGACCTCAAAATTTAAATTAGATGCTTTTTCAGGAACATACTCTTTTGAAATAGATGGCCGAGTAGTAATCTTCAATTTGAATGGAGTTGTGAAGCATCCTCTGAAGGATCATTCTATCCTCCAGTGTGACATCATTGATGAAACTGTAGCTGAAGTTCACTAGGAGGAGTTAGAAGAGAAGCATACAGGACAAGGTTCGAGTGTGGGGACACTCGTGAACGACAATGAGGGCACTTCGGCATTTTCACTAGCTTCATATAATCCAGAGCCTACCCATGAGCAGAAGCTAGAGTTGAAACCCCTTCCCCCCACACCTCAAGTATGCTTATCTTGAGGACAAGCAGAAGTTTCCGGTTATCATTGCACGGGAGCTCACTTCTCAACAAGAAGAGCAATTACTTAGTGTGTTGAGGAAGCACAAAAAGGCAATTTGGTGGAGTTTGGCAGATATAGAAGGCATCAACCCTCAAGTATGTGAGCACAAAATATTTTTAGAAGAGGGAACAAGACCCGTTCGTCAACCCCAGAGAAGACTGAACCCCACTATCTTAGAGGTTGTCAAGAAGGAAGTGACCAGACTCCTAGAGGTAGATATCATCTACCCCATTTCAGACAGTGAATGGGTGAGCCCAATACAAGTGGTCCCCAAGAAGTCTGGAGTTACTACAGTGAAGAACGAGCATGGAGAGCTCATAGCAACCAGAGTCTAGAATGCTTGGAGGGTCTGCATTGATTACAGGCGTCTCAACCAAGCCACTCGTAAGGATCACTATCCACTTCCATTCATTGATCAAATGCTAGATCGCCTGTCAAGTAAATCACATTATTGCTTTTTAGATGGTTACACAGGTTATTTCCATATTCATATAGCTCCTGAGGATCAGGAAAAGACTACTTTTACATGTCCTTTTGGGACTTATGCCTACAAGAGAATGCCCTTTGGCTTGTGCAATGCACCAGCTACTTTCCAAAGGTGCATAATGAGTCTTTTTTCTGATCTTATTGAGGACTGTATGGAAGTTTTTATGGACGATTTTAGCGTTTATGGTGATTCTTTTAGCCTTTGCTTGGATAGTTTATCTAGAGTATTAGATAGATGTGTCAGTACAAACCTTGTATTAAATTTTTAAAAATGTCACTTCATGGTAAAATAAGGTATTGTGCTAGGACATGTTGTGTCTAATACTGGCATTTCTGTAGATCCAGCAAAGGTGGATGTTATTTCTAGCTTGCCTTACCCCTCCTCTGTGAGGAAAGTCCGTTCGTTCCTTGGCCATGCAGGTTTTTACAGGAGGTTCATTAAGGACTTTAGTAAGGTAGCACTTCCCTTATCCAGATTACTACAGAAGGACATTGAGTTTGAGTTTAGTGAGGATTGCAAACAAGCGTTTGATAAGCTGAAGACCGCCTTGACTCAAGCTCCAATTGTGAGAGGACCAGACTGGAGCCAACCATTTGAAATCATGTGCGATGCTTCCAACCATGCAGTAGGAGCAGCACTGGGTCAGCGTGAAGGTAAGGATCCTTTTGTCATTGCTTATACATCTAAGACTTTGGACGCCGCTGAGTCTAACTACACTACTACTGAGAAAGAGCTTCTTGCTATTGTTTTTGCTCTGGATAAATTCCGAGCTTATTTACTTGGTACTAAAGTAGTAGTGTATTCAAACCACGCAGCTCTAAAGTATTTATTATCTAAAAAGGAGTCCAAACAAAGGCTTATACGTTGGATACTGCTATTACAAGAATTTGATTTGGAAATTAAGGATAGGAGTGGTAATCAGAATCTAGTGGCAGACCACTTGAGTCGCCTTGACCACATTAAGGATGATTCTAATCCTATAGCTGATGATTTCCCATTTGATAGTCTGCAAGCAGTATCCGAGGTAGTCCCCTGGTATGCACCTGTAGCTAATTATCTAGTTAGCCACACTTTTCTTCCACACTTTTCTAAGCATCAGAGAGACAAGCTGAAAAGTGAGTCTAAATATTATATATGGGATGACCCATATTTATGGAGATGTGGCATTGACCAGGTAATTAGGAGGTGTGTGCCTCAATCAGAATTCCAGTCCATTTTAGAGGCATGTCACTCATCTGAGAGTGGAGGACATTTTGGCCCCCAAAGAACAGCTAGAAAAATCTTAGACTGTGGATTCTGGTGGCCTACCCTTTTTAGAGACGCTGCTGAATTTTGTAGATCTTGTTTCCCATGCCATAAATTTGGTAATATATCCAGAAGGGATGAAATGCCTCAACAAATTATGCTTTTCTTTGAAATTTTTTATGTTTGGGGCATTGACTTCATGGGTCCATTTCCAAATTCTAATGGTTGTTTTTATATATTGTTAGCTGTGGATTACGTTTCCAAATGGGTGGAAGCAATTCCTACCCGTACTGATGATGCTAACACTGTTGTTTCCTTTGTTAGAAACCACATTATTTGTCGCTTTGGATCCCCACGAGCAATCGTGAGCGATCAAGGCACCCATTTTTGTAACAGGAGACTAACATGATTAATGAAGAAGCATGGGATAGTTCATAAGGTTGCAACAGCCTACCATCCTCAGACTAATGAGCAAGCCGAGGTGTCAAACAGAGAAATAAAGTGTATCTTGCAAAAGATAGTCAAACCTCATAGAAGAGACTGGAGCACTAGGCTACAATATGCACTTTGGGCATACAGAACCGCATATAAAGCACCCATTGGGATGAGTCCTTTCCGCTTAGTCTATGGAAAAGCTTGTCATCTCCCTGTTGAAGTTGAGCACAAAGCCTTTTGGGCAGTAAAGGAATGCAACATGGGAATTGAAGAAGCCGGAGCTGAAAGGAAATTGCAACTGCAACAATTGGAAAGCCTTCGCCTTGAAGCTTATGAGAACTCAAGACTATACAAGGAGAAGATGAAGGCTGTACATGATCAGCACATCAAGAGAAAAGAATTCCAACCTAGGGATTTAGTCCTCCTTTACAAATCTCGACTAAGGCTCATGCCAGGCAAGTTGAGATCTAGATGGGAAGGTCCATACAGAGTAGAGAAGGCCGAACCATACGGGGTTTATCACCTAAGCCATCCTTCAAGCTCTGAGCTTATCAAAGTTAATGGACATCGTCTAAAGCTGTACCATGGTAAGAAGATGCAGAAAAACAAAGAGCTTGAGATCTTTCTCTTGGAAGATCCCCACATAGCCGAAGATTGAGCTAGTGGAGCGTCCAACTTACGGACGTTAAAGCAAAGTGCTAGGTGGGAGACAACCCACCATGGTATGATCGTTCTTTTCTTTCTTTTTAGTTTTCCTATTCAATAACTCTTCTCTTTATTAGTACATTTGGTGCATATGCATTTCCATACTTTTATTTAAAAAAAAAAACAAGAGCACGCGACGCGACCGCATCAGCGACGCGTCCGCATCGCAAGGAGATGGGAGAAAATAATAAACGAACAGAGAGTCACGCCGGAGCGTGGCTGGAGGCGTGCCAGTGGCACAAATCATCCCACGCGACCGCGTCATGGACGCGTCCGTGTCGAATGGGAACATTGACCTCCCACGCGACCGCGTCACCCACGCGGCCGCGTGCCCTGGATTTCGACGTAAAAAGGATGCACAACCAAAGATTGTGCTCGAGTGGTGCTGGATTGGTGCTGAACGCACAATTCTACCCACGCGGCCGCGTGACTGACGCGACCGCGTCCTATCCTTCTAAAGGCCACTCACGCGATCGCATGCCCCACGCGATCGCGTCACCCAAGATTTGGCGAAAATAATAATTTGAACAGAGAGTTGTGCGAGCACGAGGCTGCCCTCGCGCCAGTAGCATGAATTGTGTCACGCGACCGCATGACCGACGCGACCGCATCGATCAACTTACAGCGCAACTCGCGCGAATGCGTCACCTACGCGGCCGCGTCGCTTGCGCCACACAGCTCACCCTAAATTGCCAACCTATCTTATCTTTCTCTTCTCCAAATCCTATTTTTCCTTTTCCCTCCTTATTCCTTCTTTCTTCCTTCTTCCTCACTTTCTACTTTCTCCCTCTCACCACCATTATCAAGGTTTTCTTTTCTTCTCTTCTTCTTACTTTTATATTCTTCTTCTTAATTTATGTTTTCTTATTTTTCTTTTTCTTTCTTTTCTTTGGTGTTAAATATTTAGTAGAATCCTTTATTTTCCTTATGATTTGCTTGTGGATTGCTAAGAACTTGTTTGGCAATTATATATTAATTTTTAAAAGGGATTGCTTGCATGTTCACTTTAATACTTTCTATACCTTATCTACCATGCAAGCTATGTGTTTGTGAAAAAGCCCATATGGCATTATGCACTTCTCTACGTTACTCTATTCCACTATTTTAATGCTTGCTTTTCATAAACTCCCTTTACTATTGTATTAATTGAAATTAATTGTCAATACAAACGTGATGGTTTGTTACGTCCACAAATAACCGTACGGCCGTTTCCCGTACTCATCGTATCTAGTTCGTAGTGA
>NC_029791.2:34727625-34736532 GCF_000816755.2 Arachis ipaensis
GCTACTCATGCCCTTGGCCGGCATGCCAATAAACACCTTGCATTCACTTGTCATCATATGCACTAGTTATTTTCCATTAATGAGTTTTCACATGTACTCATGAGCGTGTGTTAACATCATTTACCTTTTAATATGCATTTATAACCATCCTTTTCCGTTCTCTTCCTTGCTCTATCTCTTTGAATTTAATTTACTTTCTCTTCCCTTTTTCAGGATGGCCACCAAGAAGGGCAAAGAGAAAGCTACCCCCAAATCAATAGCAAGGAGAGGAACAAAGAGAGCACTAGTGGCAGAGCCTTCTTCAACTGCAGTCAAGCCCTCAACAAAAAAGATTAAGAGGATCATAAAGGTTGATAAAAAGGAGAAAGCCTTCCCAGCAAAGGACACTGTGCGATTCCCCAATCGCTACTGTGAGCAGATGTTCCCCATCCTGGCAGAAAGGAGCTACAACAACGAACACCTTCTTACCCTCCCGCCCAATATTGCTACTTTTGTTGAGCCGCAAATTGAACGAAGACAATGGGGCTTCCTACAAAGACAGCCGAGGCAGGTCAATCTTTCTTGGGTAGTCGAGTTCTACTCTAACTTTTACCTGCCAACCCTGCAGTCTATCTTTGTCCGTCAGAAGCAAGTTCCCATTACAGAAGAGGCCATTCAAAAAGCTTTAGGTCTTCCCCCTATTCCAGAAGGATTGGACGCCTTTCAAGAAGCCGCACTTAAGCGCCAGATGTACCAATTTGACTGGGAAGCTGTTCTCAGAGTTATCGCACTACCTGGCAACCGTTGGACCTACGGATACCATCGTACCTGCCCTAAGGGAATATCGGCTTCAGCACTTACCTTGGAGGCTCATGTATGGGCACAGATCATGTCCCATTACGTCTTTCCGAGCACTCACGAGTCCTCCTTCACTGCGGACATGGCCATTCTACTATGGTGCATCCTGACAGACCAGCCTCTGAATCTACCAAGACATATCCGGAATGCCATGGGACACGTACAAATTACGGGCAACCTACCTTTTTTTGCCTTGGTCTCAGATCTTGTCTCAGCAGCCGGAGTTTCCTACAGAGCTGGAGACACCAAAGTCATGCTTCTACGGGATGATCAGTATGTCCCTAACGGGAAATACCTTAGACTTCCAGCAGCCACTCTCAGCCAGCCTACTGAACCAGTTGAAGACACTCCTTCTTCAATACTACAAGCACCTACAACAGATCAATTGCTCCATCAGATACTTGCAAGGTTGGATGGGCAAGAACATAAAGCTAAGATGAGAGAGTGCCGTAACGAGCGCCGATTCAAACACCTCAAAGAGCTACTTAAAGGAAAATTCAAAGACTCAGACACCCCGGACTCCACTTCCTTTACCAGCACAGGGAGCCACGATGGCTCTGACTGTGGAGATACTGCTACCAGCCCACCTTTTTTCCTAACAGATGGCACCGAGGACGGTGCAAAGCCTTAAATGTGGGAAGGTCGGTCAGTACCTGACTTCCGGAGGTAATTTCTCTTCCCTAACACCAATAAATTAGGATATTTAGTTAGTTTTTCTTTTATAGAATAGGATAAATTGCATAGTAATAGATTAGTTGCATGCATGTTCTACTTGATTGAAAAGACAATAAGTTTCTTCTAAGACTCTATTTTTGGAACAAAATTTCACTAATTTTAATTAAAACTTTTATGTTAAATCTGCTTGAAGTTGTATTTGGAACATGATTTTTGAGCTAAAGAACACACAACCTGTGAGATTTGAGCCTTTATGAATGGTTACATTATTTAACCATAATTATTTTATTCTTGTGTGTTTACTTCTTTATGATTGTAATCTATATTTTGTTTCATCCTATATGTCCAATGTTTATTATATTTATATGTTTGCATATGATTGAGGCCATTATTTGTTTAGCTTACTTATCCAAATTAAGCCTACCCTTTCAATTACCTTTGTTAGCCACTTTGAGCCTTTAAATCCCATTTGTTCTACATTTTACCACATTACTAGCCTTAAGCGGAAAAATAATTATATATCCCAAATTGAATCTTTGGTTAGCTTAAGATAGAATTGTGTGTGTTATTTAAGTATGGAAAATTGTGGAAGCAAAAGATAATAAGGAAATGTATCATGATAATATAATGGGAATTTAGATACCTACTCATGTGAAACTATAAGAACTAAAAATCTATGTGCATTGATAAGCTATGTTTATTTTTATGTCTATAAAAAAATAAAAAAATAAAAAATAATAAAAAAATAAATAAGGGGACAAAATTACCCCAATGCTAAGTTAAGAATTCAAAAGATCAATGCATGTATGATAAAATTAAAATAAAAAGTTGATACATGAGTGTGGAATGTGAAAGGAATTTCTGGGAAGCTAGGTATGAACTCTAAAGTTATATAAAATACATAGGTTGGGATAGAGCTTGGGTTAATTAAAGATTCAATTTATAAGCTCACTTGACCATATATATATCCTTACTATTACCTTGGCCCCATTATAACCTTGAAAAGACCTCATGATGTTTGTATTGGTATATTAAATGTTGTTGATTGGTTAGGAGAAGAACAAAAAAATTAGGGAGCATGATTAGAGAAGGATAGAGTGATTACCCTATACACTAGAGAGACTAGAGCGTACATACATCATCAGTGAGGGTTCCATGCTTAAAATTTCTATATTCCCTACTTTCATAAGCTATCTTCTTGCATTTTTTTATCTGTGCTTGCGGTATGAGAATTGAATTAGTGGAGTTTGATCTGTAATTGTTTTGAAGAGCTTATTTACTTTTGATCAAGTGGACAAGAATCATATAGTTGCATTTACATATATAGGTTGCATTGCATTGCATGAGTTCTACATGTTCTTACTCATTCATTTTATCTCCTTCAACTAAGCATGAGGACATGCTAATGTTTAAGTGTGGGGAGGTTGATAAACCACTATTTTATGGTTTATAATGTGTTTAATTGTGTGGTTTTGTCATGATCTTTACCCACTTATTCATATAATTAGCATGCATTTATATTTCCTTCCTAAAATTATTACATGATTGAAAACTTGCTTCCTAGAGACTTTTAATTATGTATTTTTAATTCTCCTTTATTCCATTCGATGCCGTGATCTGTGTGTTAAGTGTTTCAGACTTTATAGGGTGTGAATGAGTTGGAGATTGAAAAGGAAGCTTGCAAAAATGGAAGGAACACAAGAAATTGAGGAGATGACCAGCGAGAAGTGACGTGGTCGCATGGCTCACGCGACCGCGCGACAGAGAAGAAATCGCAGTGACGCGGCCGCATGGCTCGCGCGACCGCGCGGATTGGAATAGCACAAGTGACGTGGAGGCGTGGACGACGCGCTCGCATGGCAAGGCAAAACGCCAAATGACGCGGCCGCATGGATGACGCAATCGCGTGACGTGCACGATCTTCATAATCTGCAGATTTCGTTGGGGGCGATTTTGGACCCAGTTTTACCAAATTTTCGGCCAAGAGAAGCAGACTAGAGCCAAGGAACATGCAGAACCGAAGACAACATTCATTCTACACAATTTTTATTTTTAGATCTAGTTTTACTCTCCTCTAGGTTTTCTCTCTACACATTCATAGTTTTTAGGATTTTACTTTCTATTGCTTTTTGCTGGGGATATTGAGAAGAGTTATTACCTCATCAAGACTTCGTCATTCTAGTTCATTTTCTTTACTTGGCTTTACTCTTCCATGTCCTTTAATTTACTCAATTTTACTATTGGATTACTTTAGAATTTGTTAATACAAGAATTACTTTTATTTTTAATTTACTCCTTTAAATTTTATTTATCATGTCTTTCTTTAATTCCCTTTCTTATGTTATGAGTTTCACATTCACAATGAGCGAGTAGTTCCTTTACTTGACGGGGAGTTGATTGAAAGGAACCCTTGAGTTAGAATACTCAAAAGAAGGATTGTAATTGGGTTTATTGTTGGATTACCCTCTAATCACTAACGCCAATCCCTCCAATTAAGCGGATTGGGACTTGTGAATAGAAATAACTTTCCAACTTGTTTGACTTTTCCTTACCTAGTAAGGGATAACTGAACAGATTAATCCCCAATTATCAATTAATCTTGAAAGTACTACAACAAGAATAGGGCTTCCAACTAATCAACTCCCAGTCAAGGCTTTTATTTAAAGCACTTAATTTCTCTAATTTAATTCCTTGTCTATTCAACTCAAACTCTTTTGAAAACATCTAATTAATAAAATAGCACACATTTCTGCAACTCGTTGGGAGACGACCTGGGATTCATACTCTTAGTATTTTAATTTTAATTTCTGTGACAACCCTTTTTAAATTGATAAGCTAAATTCTCGTTGGTTAAGAACTATACTTGCAACGCATATTTTATAATCATTCTTAATTAGCCAATTTTCACCACGTCAGTATTATATAATAATTTTTTCTAAATTCTTATTGCTTGTTCGTTGCTAATTTTTACGTAATTACTTAATAATTTTCGCCTATGAAACTATCAACTATCTAGTATTATGATTTAATTAATAAGAATGATGACATTAATATTTTTTCATAAGTCTTATTATTATTTATAATTAGGAAATAGCCATAAATAAATTTATTTCCTTAATGAGTGTTAAATTTGTTGTCAAATTCTATATTACCTTTAAAATTTTCACGTAATTGAGTCTAATTTCTACATTTTGAAATGAATTTACTCAAAAAAATTAATATGTAAATCACATTATTATTACAAATTAATTTTTTAACATAATTAGTGGTGCTTGTTTGAACCATTAAATTTAGCTTCTATGATATTAAATTCAACCTATTTTATTATCTTGTGCCTTCAAAGAATTTACACGACTAACATAAAAATATAACAATTGAAAAAAAATCATTACAATGGATATATTCATTTTAAAAAATATTCTTCTATCTAATACTGTAAAAAAATACATTGGCCACTTTGAATTGCTACAGTTCAACTTCCATCCACATTAATAGAATGCCTAAATTTAGATATATTCATCAAACAATCAATCAATAAAACACTCATCTGTATTTTCTCATTTTGGGTACATTTATACATAAAAGAAATTATACATAAAGAAAAAAAAAAGAAGAAGAAAAGAAGAGTTGAAATAGCAAGAGTAATAAAAATTATTATTCTTATAATTTTGTGTGGCCATCTATATATAGTAGACCAGACAACTATGATTATCTAATAAAATTAATTTGTATTTATTGCACTCAACTTGAATAAGTAAGAAATTATCTTATTTTAATTTAGTTTTTAATTCACATGATTTGAATTTGGCTTAATATATATTATTTGATTTGATTTGATTATTAGTTGAAAATATCTCAGTTGTCTATTTTATTCATAAATTTATTATTTAATGACTAATAAATTAATCAAATTAATTAATTAGTACACACAATAAATTTAGTTTAATAAATTAAAAGAATTAAATTAAAAAATAATAATAGAATATTAAAATAAATAAATTAAAAAATATTACCAAATTAAATTGATATAAATTATAATAAATTATATGATATTAAAATATCTAATCAAATTAATTAGTTAATATAGTTAGTAACTTATATTTAATGAGTTAAAAGAAATAAATCGGAAAACACGCTCAGAAGTATGCCACGTCAGCTCCATCATTAAGTGCAGAAATCCGATTTTTATATAATAGAATAGATTTGAACAAAACTCTACCCAGACCTTTATCTATTTGCTTAAATGACAACCCACACTCTAACGTTGTAAAAATGACATTTTGACCCATAACAATTCATTCCATTGTACATATAGACTCTTTTGTGAATATCTTTGTTATCTCTTAACGAAACAATCTCATGTGGCTGTTAGTTGCCCTCGTGTCAAATAATAATTTGATAGGAATAGATTGTCCTCTGCCTCGTCAACAAAAAGTGTGTTTTTGGACACTTAAATCCCCTATCCATTTATTTAATAGGGACGTAATGCTCCCTGCCTCCAACTAGAGATACCTCTGTTTCTTTGTCTACTTACTACACTTTCGCAGAAATCCCTACCATTGTGTTCTTGCCTACTAATAGGATCTCCGTTGCACAGTTGGTGCAGATGGTTGTATGCAGCTGATTAAGGTTACAACTAAGTAGCCGATATATTTAGCAAATTCTTTGAACAGTTTGAGACTTGAGGGGTAGAAGACAATTGCTATTGAGATTCTACAAAAGTTTTATTGGCAGGTCTTGATTGAGTCATTGTACTCGACAGCAATCTTGGCAATACAAGTATCGGATTCTTTAATTTTTTATTGAATACTCATACAGCTAAATAATTTTTTTAGGGCACGGTTAAGTATGATTTTAGTCTTTGAGGTATAGGTCGAAAATTTTTTTATTCCCAACTCTTTTTTTGCATACAAAATCGTCTTTGAGGTTTAACTTGGTTTTAAAATCGTCCTTCGGACCAAAATACCCTTCTCCTTCTTCACCAAAATACCTAGTTTCTATTCTTCTTTTTCTTCTTCATCACAGTAGCACCTCTTCTTCTTTTTCTTCTTCTTCATCGCACCATCAACAACAATAACAATGAAATCAGAAGTAGAATCATTGTAATAAATATAAAAAACAGAATCAGAAATAGAAATGAAAAAATAAATATGTATTTCAAATATCAAAAAATCAAAACATAATTCATTTCAACTAGCAGCAACAGAAAAAGAAACAGAAGAAACAACAATGAAATTAGAATCAGAATCAGAAGAAGAAGCAGAATTATAAAAAATAGAATCAGAAGCACAACAACAATGAAATCAAAATTAGAATTAAAAGCAGAAGAAACAAAAGTAAAAGAACAATGGAATCGGAATCGGAAACAATGTGATTAACAAAATAAACAAATCAACAAATCAAAAGCAGAATCGGAACCCTACGGAAGACTGTACCAGTGGCGAGAACGTGAAGCGGCGGCGAGGTCGGTAGTAGCGGCGGCAATGGCAGAGCTCGATGGCGATGAGGCACCCCTCTTCCTCTCCCTGGCCGTGCGTTTTCTCTCTCTCTTCGCGAGCTCCTCGATGGCGTCAAGGCGGGGCGGCAAGGCGCGGGACAACACCTCCTTCCTCCTCCTCTCTCTAGTGCATCACTGGCTCGCATCTCCTCTGCCCCTCGCGAGATAAAAATTATTCTTTTTAGAAGTTATAATTCATAAAAACAATAAGTTTAACTAATAACATTGATTGACATGAATATTTAACACAGAAAAAAAAACCATGAATTTTCAACATGAAGATATGCTATCATATTGCCAAATACAAAAATTGTAATCTATTATTAATATCAGAATGTTTAAAATTTAATTGGCATAGCTCTCTCTCCTTCTGGTTTTGATTTCCGAAGACAACGGCGGTTCCAAGTCTCGTTGGCGCCGTCCCCCCTTTCCCTTCTTCCCTTTTCCCCTTTTTCTTCTTCCCTTTCCCGTGATTTGCCTTTTCCCTCTCTTCCGTTATTTCTCTTTTTTTTTTCTTTTTTTATAATTTTTTTGTTTAGGGGTAATTTGGTAATAAATGTTAAAATTTAAGTAAAAATAACGATTTTAAAACCAAGTTAAACCTTAGGAACAATTTTGTATGCAAAAAATAGTTGAAAATGAAAAAATTTTTTGACTTATACCTTAGGAATCGAAATCGTAATTAACCCTTTTTTTATTACTGTTAATTCATTCTTTGAACAAACTTGTATATTATCAATGTATGTCTATTTCTATTTTTATTTGATACAACAATTATATAAAAAAAAGCTAATACAAATAACATGAATAAGGAAAAAGTAATTGATGTGATTGAAGACGTTTACCAACAATATCAACGAACTTATTCTTGCGAATCGTGCATCTTGAAACGATTAGAACATGAGGGAGGATATTAGAGAGATCAAAATACATGATTATGGCAATGATTATAGTAATGATGAGTTCTTAATCATCTAAAAGATTTAATTTGAAGTGGAAATAGAGGAAGACGTTGCGGCATAGTGGAAGCACAAGAAAAGAAAAGACGAGGCGATCTACAACAGCGAAATAGAAGGAACATGCGACAGTGAAACAAAGACATAAGAACCAAGAGAAAGAGGCAACATGCTACGGCAGAACAAAAACAGAAGAAAGAGGAAGCAACGTTATTTGAAAATAAGCAACTAACGAGTTAATTCTTAAAGTGGTCTTTGAAGTTACAGTCAAGTCTCAAAGTGGTCCTTAAAATTAACAGTTACCCAATTTCATCCTCGAACTTGCATTCTAGGACTCATACTAGTCCTTGAGACATTTTCCATCCATCGAAATCCTGAAACGACGTCGTTTTGTATTAAAAAAAAACCTAGAGCCTTCCCCTCCCCTTCCCCTTCGCTAACGCTCACTATCACTTTTCCTCTCATCTCCGGCATCCCTCTCCAGCCACCCACCAATGTCCGTCTCAACTTTTCCTCCCTTTTCACTAAAGTCTGCATCTTTCACCTCTTATAACCACTTTTCGCTTCTTGGGCTTCTCGCTTTCTTCATCAAACACGCAAAGAAAAAGATAAAAAAAATGATAAGCCTTTTGGATTTGTACCATGTTCTCACTAGAAGGAGGAAAAACAAGGGCTATCCTCTGTTTTGCTGTTTCTCTACGTCAGTGAGAGATTGGCGAGCTGGAGAAAGAGGTTGGGGGTCGTGTTCTGTGAGTGATGATGAGGTCGAAGGGAAGGGGCAGGCCAGCGGCGCAGGGTGGTGGCAGCGGTGGCTGGTCTTGCACGAAGGGGAGGAGAAAAACAAGGAGAAGAAGAATGGGAAGAGGAGGGAAGAAGAAGGGGTCGTGGGTGGTCTCTGGAGTTGCTAGCGGCTGGCGGCTTGGGAAGGAACGACAGAGGGAG
>NC_029791.2:34737216-34738834 GCF_000816755.2 Arachis ipaensis
CTGCGATGTCTGCGATGTTGCCGGCGGAGAGGGAGGTGTTCGCTGGCGGTGGCTCGTTGGCGGTGGAGAGGTGATGATGAGAAGCCAAGGAACAAAGAATAAGGGAAAGGAAGAAAAAGAGAAAGGGGAAGGGGAAGGTGTTTTTGTTTTTTTTTTTTTTTATATATAATACAAAACGACATCGTTTTAGGATTCCAACGGACGGAAAATGTCTTAGGAACTAATATGAATTTTGGAGTGCAAGTTTGAGGATGAAATTGGATAATTATTAATTTTAGAGACTCTTTAAAACTCGAATATAACTTTAAGAACCACTTTGAAACTTATCTTGCAACTAACATGCACATGGAATTATTCCATTAAGAGATGACGAACACGCTCACAGAAGGGTATGGATGTCCAACAGAATGAATTGTTTGGAAGTTGGAATGTCATTTTTGCATCCTTAGGAGGGTGGATTTTCATTCAAACAAATGGATAGGAACTATAGTGGGTTTTACTCTAGTTATTTTAAAGGAACAATTATTCTAAAAAGAATAGATATCTTAAAACAATTATACTATTTGTATAAAAAAAAATTAGCTACTAATCAAACACTACATAAGAATTCGTATTCGGTGTTTATAAAAATTTTTGAATGATGTTGTTTTATACAAGTTTGGTTATTTGCGCTATGGCAGGTTTATTTGTTCTATTATAATAAGTTTGATTATATTATTTTGGTGGCTAATTACTTTGTAAAAGCAAAAAAGTATATGAAGTAATAAGTATGAATATATACAAATACATAATGCCTCATTTGATGGCTATTTTTTGGAATAAGTCATATAAAATGAGAATTTAAATTATTTAAAAATTAATTTTTATGTTTAAATAGTAAATTAGTGAGAACTAAACTGATTTGAGTTTAAAATATTGCATTTGTATCCTTTTCCCCTCAATTATATTGCATAGTCCACCACCATTTTTCAATCGGCATAGCTCATTGTCAAACTATTGTTGAATCAATGTCCACTGCCTAAAGGACAAAAAAAAAAAAAACATGATACAATGAGAGTACATCTCCCTAGAAATATACCTGATCTTGTGTAGTTTATTTTTGTTTTCTTGGGTCTTTGGCACTTTCCTATACAAAAAATAAATATTTATATGAACAAAGAAAAGAGAGAAATTGAAATAAGAAATCAAACAAAGTCAGGAGATTTATAAATCAAATTAATTCTATTTTTTCTAATTCTAAATAAAATAATTGATTTTCTAATCAAATTAGTTTCAATTTCAAGAGATTCCAAATACTAAGTACTTGTTTAAGATTTTAATTTGATCAGAAACATTGCATTTTGAACAATTTTAGGCAATTATAATTTCATTATTAAAGGAGTAGGGAAAAACTGAACAAGTATGTGGAAAAACAGAGACATGCTACATAGAAACCAAAAAATTGCTATAGTATAAGATATGATGTTTATGAAAAAAATTTTTATTATTAAACTATAACATGTTTGATTATTTTATTATGTTAAATTTGGTTATTTTAGTGGTTGAATATTTTTTTAAAAAATATGTAAAATAATATACAAAAATATACATAAATATATAATAATTCATTTAATGGCAG
>NC_029791.2:34738916-34748117 GCF_000816755.2 Arachis ipaensis
ACTCTGAGATATTTTAAAATTATTTTTTAATGTGAATTATTTTCTTTAGCCTATCACAGAATTAAAATAAAACGCTTAATGAACCGAAAATATAAACCAAGTTTTATTTATGTTTTAACTTTTGAATTTATCAGAATTTAATGTCTGCAGGCCCTATAATAAATACATTGATAAATTTAAGACATGAGCTGTGTAATATAACTACCTATATTTATGGGTGGCCCATTCTTTAGATCTATGGTATTTGTGTTACCGTCCCCTTAACCTATCTTTTGCTAGATTGGGTCCATAACATATTAAATTCACTCTGAACCTTTAATTGTCTGTCAACTTCAGAATCAAATCATCCATCTTTATTATTTATCTTCTTCACTTTTTGTATGTTCCAGGATTCATTATTCCAATTACTCAATCATCAAAATTTCTTACAGAAATTATTTTCTTATCCAATATTTCTCGAAAGTCTTGTTACTCATAATATTTAGTCATGCACGCACTTTAATGTATTGGTAAGTAGCTCATTTGTTTAAATTTTGCTCAAAATAAAGATGAATCAAATTTGTATTATGATTTCTATCCCAATATATTAGGATTAATTAGTATTTATTAGAATTATTTAGTATATTTGAATATTTATTATAGGATATTATATTTTTATTATTTCGATTCTCTTATAAATATTTTTTTATATTATAATCATTTCATATAATTTGAATATACATAAATCTTTTTTCTATTTCTCTATTTTGACCTTTCTAACATGGTATCATATCAGAGCCATAATATCTTTCTTGAAGAGGATATGTTATTTTTTTTTGGTGAAATCACCGTATTTTTCATATTTTTTTTGTGCTTTTTTTTTCTTTTTCTTTTGTCAACGCTTTGATGCTTTCTTACCTCACCAATTAACCCATCCACTGCTTATTCTCATGGAGAAACTATATATTTTTTGTCACCTTCCGATAGTTTGTCATCTCTTCGCACTTTATCAATTTTTAGCTGGCAGTTTTGTCTGCATTCCTGTCTGACAATTTCGTCTGCGTTTTCTTGCAGCCGTTGCGCTTCCTTCAGACAGCGACAGTTCCATCTGCGCTTTCTTCCGACAGTTTCATTTGCACTTGTTCTATCAGTTTATGCATTTTTTTATTTCGCTGTTTTTAAATAAGTTTCAAACACAAGTGAAGGGATGTCATAATATATTAGAATCAATTAGCATTCATTAAAATTATTTACCATATCTGAATATTTATTATAGAATATTACGTCTTTATTATTTCGATTTTCTTAGCACCTATAAATACTCTTCTATATTGTATCATTTCATATAACTTGAATATACACAAACCTTTTTTCTACTGCGACCTCTCTAACCATTTCAATTCGAAGAATAAAACATAATTTCATTTTGTGAGTTGCACAATAAATTTATAGTAATATTAAATAGTTTAAAGTGATAAAATAAAGTTTAAACAAGTCTTCATGAGTAAGAAAAATCACATGAAGAGAAAAATAATAGATAATTTGTATTAAAATGTGTAAAAATACAAATTTATAGCAATATTAAATAGTTTAAAGTAATAAAATAAAGTTTAAACAAGTCTTCATGAGTAAGAAAAATCACATTAAGAGAAAAGATTAATTTCTACATACAAGTGATTCTTCTATACAAGTCTTACAAGTCCTCTAATTGATATTACACTCAAACGCACCTCTAACAGATTTTTAATTTTTGAAAGGATTCTGTTTCCTTTTTCGAATTTCTTGCCTTCTCTTTCTCTTTCTTCATTTACGTGCTTTTCTCTCTGTTCTCTTTCTTCGTTATTCTCGATTTCCATTGTTTTTTGACATCAAGCTTCTGAAATCGTTTTTGAAGTGTTTCATCTTCATCGTCGTGTTTCTCCTCGTTCTTTTTTTGATTTTGCAACATTATGTATTTTTTTCTTCTTTGTTTGATTTTTCCTCCCAAAAAGAATTATGAGAATATGAAATAAGAAAATGAAGAAAAAGAAGCAGCAGAAGATGAGGAGGAGAAAGTGAAAGAGTTCTGAATTATGCATAAGGTGTACTTCAACGAATTTTAGGTGTATTTCTTAAATCCTTTGGGTGTATTTCTGTAATCGTTTGGGTATATTTCTGAAGTTCCATTATATTCAAAACGATTTTAAAGCTTGATTTCAGAAACCATGAAAATCGAAAAAGAACGAAGCAAGAATACCAGTGATAAGCGCAGGTAAAACAATGAATGAAAAGGCGAAGAGAGAACGCACGAAGGAGATCGAACAAATTTGGCAAGAAACTCGTTTTTATGGAGGAAGAAGAAGAAGAGTCGTTCATAATGCATGGTGAGTAGCACGCTTTGGAAACAGAAAGTGGTTGAATAACGTGAGTGTATTTACTCTTGAATGTGGGAGTGTAACGTGCGTGTGTTTTGTTAGACTTGTGCCAACTTGTAACACTTGTAAGCCAAAAAGGCTTGTATGTATAGCAAGCCTCTAAGAAAAAAATAATAGACAATTTGTATTAAAATATGTAAAAATACAAAAAAAAATATTTGAATGAAACTAGCACAAATATAAAACTTAAGAAAATGTAAATTGTGAAATGATAAATTGCAGAATTTATAAAGATAAAAAAAAAAGTAAAGTACAAAAATATAAATACAACAAGAATTAAATTTGTTCTAAACACTCACATGCACTAACAATGTATGCTTTCTTTCATCAGTATAATCGAGCATTTTCAGATTACATGTGTTTCTGTAACAAAATGGAAATATGCCTTGACTCCAACTTCTTTGTCCTATTTATAGACATAATACACTTATAGGAGAAACTAGACTGGGACTTCAAGTTTTCATGTACTTTGGTTGTTGCTTTGGGCTCAAATCTTCATTCTTATCCAAAAAAATATGTGGATTGCTTCTTAAATCTTTTGAGGGACAACTTGTCTTTAGCCAAAATGCTCATATCCATAGATAATTTTTTCATTTCTTCGACCTTGACCAATTGTCTCAACATTCAACTAATTATCCTTAATTTTCAAATAACAAAATTTCCCTTGAAACATTTGATATTAACATTTAAATTTATTGAAGTTCTTGAACTAATAGTAAAAAGAGATTAGATAATTGTAATTTCTTATAATGCAAGTAATGCAAAGAAAATGAGTTATGATTTTGTTTTGTACACTACCGCTGAAACCGCTATATATAGAATATAACAAACTCTATGGGAGGTCTAACTAACACTAATTATCATTGACCTATTCTAACTAATTCAGTTGAAGATTCTTCATTAATTGCATCTCTCTTATCAGTCCCCTTAAAATCAAGGAAGATTTGTGAAGAATGACCTTTAATTTACGAATCTATCAAAAGTAGCAAAAGATATAAGTTTTGTGTAGATATCAGCTACCTCGTGAATTCCTGTAGCATGGACAATTTTTCAATTTTTGTTGATTAACTCTATCTCAAATATGATAGGATTAGCCGAAATTTGGCCAGCACTCAGGATATGCTTGAATGATTTTCAATGAATGTTTAATGGATTATTCATTAATTAAATACATTTATTTAAAACAAACACGATTGTGAGATCTTATTAGATGATGTAATTGGTTAAACTTATCAAAAAATGATTAACCTGATTAACAGGTTACTTTTTTTAAATCCAAACCATTCAAATAAAATATAATAAATTAAGAGTTCAAATTTACGAATTCACAAGGTATGCAGCACTCTATGTGCACTCTAGGCAAAGTAGGGAGTGCAGCACTCTTTAAAAGTTAACCTGCTATCAAAAGTAATTAGGTAAATTAAATTTATTTATTATTGTTTTTTTTTTTTTTTGTCATGGGCTAAACAAACAAACCGGCACTAACAAAAAAACTAATTCGCTCGTTTAACACAGGACTATCTTTACACCAGAAAAGTACTCAGAAAAATTTGATCGACTTCCTCCGTTATTCTGTTATTGTTGATGTGATGTCTTCAAGCATTTTCATTGTTTTGTTTGCTAGCAGGTACTTCCACTATTGTTCTGTCTAGCCACAGATTTTGACGTTCTTGAACCCACCCCATTCCACATCTACCATAAATGGACCTTCAAAGCCCGAAAAATTGCTGCCACAGAAAAGGAAGACGCTGTCTATCGCCGCTGCTGACTCCAAACGTAAAACTGATTCTGTAGAAGAACCCGGTCTCCATGAAGGCGCCATGATTCTCAGATGACAATGCAATCAAAGCACAAAATACATGACAGTTACAACAAGTCCATTATCTTTAATTTCAACATTCTAATATATCTTTTTTTCTAGATTTAGTACATGAATTTTCAACTTATTTTTTATGTATTATTTATTTTAATTCTAAAGTCCAATAATTTTTGTACAGACATGTTGTTTTTAATATTTATATACTATTTTTTTATTTTGAACTTCAGCCCAATACTTGAGACTTACAAAAAAAAATCTAAAACTTATCAAAAAATGATTAACCTGATTAACAGGTTACCTTTTTAAATCCAGACCATTCAAATAAAATATAATAAATGAAGAGTTCAGATTTATGAATTTATAAGGTGTGCAGCACTCCATACTTAGCAAGGAGCGTTTAGGATGAGCCCTAATTTAGTTGCTTCAATCTCAAGAAAATAATTAAAAGTGCCAAACTGATGAAAACCTAATGGTTGAATCATAAACATATTTTTATTTAATTTTCTATTTAAAATGACATTATTAAAACCTAAATTGTTAAGATTTTATCAAAATTTATTTATAAAACAAAATATTAAAAAAAAGAGTAAATACTTACTTGTAAATTAAAGGTATACACTGTGTTTGATATTGAATTGGAGTTAGCCATGTCTGTATCTCTTCCTTTTTTTTTTTTTTCCTCTAATTTTTTAATGTGTGGCTATAACTAATTTTGTAGTGGAGATAGATAAAGAGTACATAAAGTTAACCACTTAATAAATCTTATTTTAGATTTTTAGTTTTTAGCTAAATTAATTTATATTCTAATTAGTATACGATAAAGTGACTAACTAATTAACACTTATTTTTTCAAGACTAAATCTACAATTTATAAAAGTTATCCACTGTGAGACGATTTTCTTATTGCAACTGTTAATTTGTAATAGTTAACGTTTTTTCCCTCTTATTAAAAAAAACAACAACCTCTCCTCCTCAATAAATAGCATACCTGTCACAGGTACCTCTCTATCTGCAGTATTCTGCACTCATTATAGGATTTCTGTCACAAAAAGATAACCAACATTATTATCATGGAAAAAATTTTATGTTATTCATTATTTTTGTTTCAAATTCATTTCCTTTTACATAGCAGCAGTGCCAATAATAATAATTACAACAAAAACAAGGTTCCAGCAATAATAGTGTTTGGAGACTCATCAGTTGATTCTGGTAACAACAACTTCATTCCAACAATTGCAAGGAGCAACTTTGAGCCATATGGGCGTGATTTTCCTGATGGAAACCCAACAGGAAGATTCTCAAATGGAAAAATTGCCCCTGATTTTATCTCTGAGGCCTTTGGTCTTATGCCAACTGTTCCAGCATACTTAGATCCGTCTTATAGTATTTCAGACTTTGCTAATGGTGTTTGTTTTGCATCTGCTGGAACTGGATTTGACAATGCTACTTCAAATGTTGTTGTAAGTGTGTGTTACTACTTTCACTCTTATATATTTTGCACTAGAAATTACTCTTAGTAAATGTATTGCTATCAAAAGAAATAAAACTTCAAATTAAGAGCGAAAGGGCAGAGAGATATAGATAAAGAACGAATAAAAATAATATTCGTGAATTTTTTGTAATAGATGTAACAGTAGAATCTTTTTGTATCATATCTATGGTATGAATATGTATCTGACTGTAGTCCAATCAGCAAACTATCATTTCTATATCCAAAAATTTGTATTTCAATAAAATAACTCATGAGACTCTAAATTAAAGAAAGATACCCTGATTTTTTTTAAATTGAAATATTTTGACAAAATTTTAACAAATCTCATTTAAACAACACTAATTTTTTTCCTATCTTAAAAATTGTATTTCTAAATAAAAAACTTATTGTTAATTGCTATGTATTACAAGGAAAAACTCCTTTATAAAGCAAAGTTGAACTAATACACTTAGTGCATAATAGTTAATTTTTTTTTTTAAAATTACTAAAGCCATTATTTTTAAATGGGAGTTTAATTATTTTATATTATTTCACAGGATGTGATACCTCTGTGGAAAGAAGTTGAGTACTACAAAGAGTACCAAAGAAAATTAAGGACACATCTTGGCGAGGAGAAAGCTAATGAGATATTCAAAGAAGCATTATATTTGGTTAGCATAGGTACAAATGATTTTCTAGAGAACTATTACACACTCCCTCAACGTAGGTGCCAATTCAAAGAAGTTCAACAATACGAGGATTTTCTAATTGGACTAGCAGAGAATTTTTTTAAGGAAATTTATCATCTTGGAGCAAGAAAAATTTCTCTGACAGGGTTGCCTCCTATGGGGTGTTTGCCATTGGAAAGAGCTATAAACATTATGGAATTTCATGGTTGCGTGGAAGAATACAATAACGTGGCTTTGGAATTTAATGGTAAATTAGGATGGTTAGTGAGTAAACTTAACAAGGACCTTCCTGGGCTTCAATTAGTTGATGCAAATGCATATGATATCCTATTGCAGATTGTTACACAGCCTTCTCGTTTTGGTAAGTCCATTATCAATTATTATTTATTAGCTATCCTTGTAAAGTTTATAGCTATTTTTTTTTTCTTTTTATCTCAAGTATATTCATCTCTTTTTTTCCTCAAATTGAGAAAGTAATTGAGCTTGGATTATGCTTCTGCATTAGAAAAGTAAATTATTATTTTAACCTAAAAAAATTCAATTTTAATAAAACAATTTTGAAAAGAATTAAAAAAATTGATATTTTGTCCCATCAAATATAATATTTAGCTTGATAAAATGCACTAAAAATAAAAAGATATACTTGAAAAATGATTTTAAATATTAGATTTCTATGCAATGTTTGAAAAACTTCCTTACAAAAATAGATCTTTTTATCATTTAAATTTGGTAATTTCCCACTAAGTGAATTTGTTTTAGCAATTGTATTTTTTTAAATGGCAAATATTTCAAAAAAATTGAAAAATGTATGAAGATTGAATATTTCCTTGGGTTTTTATATTTACATTTAGGTATTCAAATGTTTCAAAAATAAAAATAGATCAAACAGATGATTTGTTCTTATAAAAAAAATTGTGTATTTTAACAAATAGTGATCATTTAAAGAAATTAAATATAAAATCTTAATGTTATCTATATATTTCTATCTTATAAATAGAATTCAAACATATCCATCCAGTAATTTTTTTTGTCATTAATGTTGACATAAAATACTACAATTATAAAGAATAAAGTATTATTTTTTATTTCCTAAAATTTTTAAAAGGTTTAAAATGACTTTTAATTTATCATATCATTTATTTTAATTTTTTTCTAATATTTCAAATACGTTTCAATTTTATTATGGGAATTAACACAAAGATGCTAGTATCAGTGATAGTAAACCTAACAAATTATCATCTCTATCAACTTCTAGTGTTAATAGAAATAGGTCAAGTGGTTTGTTAGGAGTTTATAATTTGGTTTATATTTGATCTGATTTGTTATAAAAGGTCTTTTAACAGATTTCAAGTTATGCCAGACTGAATAATAAGCCAAATTTAGTATTTAAAAAAAAAAGTCTATAAGCAGGCTAAACTTAAACCAATTAACTACATGACATACCTGACCTGTTAAGAGCAAAGTCTGGTCTAATCTGGTCTGTTTCCACTCCTAAGTGTTATAATTGAAATATAGGGTAAAGTATATTTTTTGTCCTTGAAATTTGTCAAAAGTTTTAAAAATATCTCTAAGTTTTATTTTTTTTCAAAAATTTTTTATTGTCAAATATACCCTTGATAATTAAATTTTAAAATATTTTAGGACTAATCCAGCAATAATATATGATAATTATCTCGGATGGTTGTTTTTGAAAAATTGTTGCTGAATTGCTCCTAAATTTTTTGAAAAATTAGCTGTCAGGGGTATATTTGATGCAAATCGAAAATTTTTTGGACAAAATTGAAATAAAATAAAGGAAAAATTATTCTAAAGGATCGTTAGGAAGATTTAATTATTAAAAAGGACCTTTAATACTAAAATTATAAAAAAGGGCTAAATCTTTTTATAATATTTAAGAAGGCGAACCAAATCTTTTTATAAAGAAATAAATATATTTTTAATTATTTTTTATAATCTTTATGTTGATAAATTTTAGTTCTCTTAAAATTTTAGTAATTTTTATTAATTATTTATTTATTTTTAGGAAAAATTATTCTAAAAGACCGTTAGGAAGATTTAATTATTAAAAAAGACCTTTAATACTAAAATTATTAAGAAGGACCAAATCTTTTTATAATATTTAAGAAGGCGAACCAAATCTTTTTATAAGGAAATAAATATATTATTTATTTATTTTTTATAATCTTTATGTTGATAAATTTTAGTTCTCTTCAAATTTTAGTGATTTTTATTAATTATTTATTTATTTTTATTCATTTTTTTATTTTTATGATCTTTACCTAACGAAAAAAAAATAAAAGATCATAAAAGTAAAAAATAAATAAATAAATAAATAATAAAAATTACTAAAATTTTAGAAAAAATAAAAATTGTTAATATAAAAATTATAAAAAATAAATAAAAAATAGTTAAGAATCAGTATTTTAATAATTAAATCTTCCTAACGATCTTTTATAGTAATTTTTTATAAATTAATTAACTAATTAATTCCAAGTGAATATTCATACATATCTATATAACGTTGAGAATCAAACAACATATATTAAAGATTATAAAAAATAAATAAACAAATAGTTAAGGATATATTTATCTCCTTATAAAAAGATTTGATTTTTCTTCTTAAATATTATAAAAAGATTTGGTCCTTCCTAATAATTTTAGTATTAAAGGTCCTTTTTAATAATTAAATCTTCCTAACAATCCTTTAAAATAATTTTCTCTAAAATAAAACTTATGACTATTTTTAAAATTTTTAGCAAATTGTAAGGATAAAAAATATACGTTATCCTAAAATATATTTAAAATATTAGTCGAAGGTACAAAAATTGT
>NC_029791.2:34748123-34756138 GCF_000816755.2 Arachis ipaensis
CATAAATGTAATACATATTTATAATAAATATAAATTTTCATCAATATATATATATATATTAGACATTTTATTTTTAAAAATATAAAAACTAACTTTAAATTTAAAAGTATCTTTTTAGATGCTTTTAAAAACACTTTTAGTTTTTCAAAATAAAAAATACAAATACATGTCTTTTTTATTTACTAAATACAAAGTGAGATGTTTGTGCAATAAAAACATCTTTTAAAAAATTTTACCAAATCAGGTCGTAATATATACCTTTTATCCAAAAAAGAATTTACCAAAAAATAAAATTATTTTTTTTGTTTTAAGTTCGATTTCAATTTTACTATTAATATTTTAAATATACTTCAAAATTATGTCCTCATCGTGTGTGACTTGTAAACTCGGACACTCGGTGTTAATAAGAACATGTCAATTTGGTTATGTGTCACCAACATTTCAATTAAGAGCATTATCTAAAAGATTATAGTTAAAACATAATATAATATTTGAATAATAAAAACAAAATCAAGTGGACATGATATATAAATGCCTTTAAAGCATGCATAAAACTAAAAATGTTCAAATAATATTATTGCCACAATTATTATGGTTTGAATAATACATAATAAACGCTTAAACAAGTTTCCATTTCTTAATCTCTTTAAAATATGTGTTTTTTAGTTTTGGTCTGATCATATAATTTTGTTTTGGTTCCAATTTTCTCCTTAAAAAACAAGTGTACTGTCTTTGTATATAGTATATACCTTTCCCTTAATTCATTAGAAATATAGTATAGGAAGAATTTCAAATATAGAAACTAAATTTTTAAAATCAACTAAAAAATCACATGTTTTACAGTGACTAATTTATTGAAGCCCATAAATAAAACAATTTAATTGACATATTACGGTTCAGTTGTTTTTTAATATGATTTGGGATTCTAACTGCACATAACTAAAAATAAAATAAAAAAGTTGATTATCTTTTTGTAAGGTTAAAGCATGATTTAAGAAATTGTAGTCCAAAGATATTATTAGTAACTCATTACAATTTTTAAAAATGTATTTTTCAAAAACAAACTTTGATAAACTACTTTTCAAAACAAATCAAAGCTTAGTCCAGTCACCAAAAAAAAAAATCAAAGCTTAGTCCGTTAATAATTAATATCCAGCCATGGTGAAATGCAGTTATTTAAATGACATGAAATATTAGACTAAATTCATTTATTTTGTTCGTTTATTTATTGGTAAGTCATGGTGAAATGCAGTTATTTAAATGAAATGAAATATCAGACCAAATTTATTTATTTGTAACTATTTAAAAATATTCAGGTTTTGAGGTTGCGCAAGTGGGATGTTGTGGAACAGGGAGATTTGAGATGAGTTACTTATGCGACCCAAAAAGTCCATTTACGTGCTCAGATGCAAATAAATATGTATTTTGGGATGCCTTTCACCCTTCGGAGAAAACAAGTCAGATAGTCTCTAACTATTTAATTGAAAAATATTTAGCAAAGTTCCGTTAATTTTAATAAACAGACCAATATGTCCTTCCAATTTCAATACTATAGGTGTATTCCACTATTCAATAATTGATTAAATTATTAATTTTGTAAACGGCGGCTATAAAATTATTTTTGTTTAATTTGCATCATTTTTTGCGACGATTTTTTCTATTCGGTTAGACATTTGTCACCGATCCTACTGTGGTTAAAAATATTGTTTGTGCTTAAATTTGTATGTAATTCTCAAAAGTTACAATATTTGTTTTAAGAGTCGCACTATAATTCAGATCTAAATTGAAAAAAACATATAGAGACACTTTTTTGTTTATTAGGTGTTATTCTATACCAAATGTGTACAATATAGAATAAACCATGTTTGATTTTTAGGATTAGTCTAATAAAAAATATTGTTGGGTGATAACTGATAAGTACTTGGCTTTCGACAACCTCTCCTCGTAAATGTCAAGAACGTTGGCAATCTTTTCGTCGCTCTCTTGAACCGCTTTTGCATCTGGGGCAAATAGAACATTCTCCAATCTCCACTAAGTTGTAGATTGGAGGTTGGAAATTGTGGGCTTCAACTTCAAGCCATTGTCTTTCCTAGCAATTCAGTCACTTGATCTCTGTACTTTTCGGTTTCACAAAGTGCATTAGAATGAATTTAAATCAAAGATTCTACATCAGTTTCAAGAAGCAAGTTAGCATCCATGTAACTGATGCACACCCATACCATTTCCACACTTATTTCTTTCATCCATCCAACTAAAATAATTTTATAAAACTAAATTACTAAGCATGGCACTTAAGAAAGGAAAGAGAAAGGAAAATTGACGAAATTTGTAAGGGACTGAGCGAGCTAACCATAGAGAGTATAATCACCATCTTGAATAACAGGAAGAACGAGAAGAAAAGGTAACACCGTATAAAATTAAAAAATAAAAAGAAAGAAGAAATCTTGAAACCACATAAAGCAAACAGAAAGAGGTTCGGTTAGAAGAACATAAAATCAGAAGAAGTTGGACCTGCAACTTGAGGAACTCAGAGATCAACATCCACTGTTTCAAACTCAACTTGTTTCTCAATCAGACACACTAGCACCCGTTTTGGGGAAGCATAAGCTGGACCATACACCTTTACTACCATACTTGGATGTTATGGAATTTTTCGTGGACAAGGTTAAGGTTTAGATTCAGGAATTCTATGTATGTTGGATGGTGTGAGTGCAGGGGCGGAGTTAGATGAAAGATTAGAGAGGTAAAAAATATTTATATAATAAAATAAGATTAAAATAAAATTTTAAGGGAGGACTAAATTAAAATTTACATATAATTTACATGTAAAAAATCTACTTGCTACAATGTAGCTCTGCGCCCGTGTGTGACTATGTAGATAGCACAACTTTATAGTGTCCTCCTGGCTCCTTTAGGCCAAAACAGTTATCAAGTCAATTTGTTGGAAATTGTTCAAAGAGAATTAGATTACCGAATCAAATTAGAATTGGATTCCGTGACTTGGGGGAATATTGCCATCTATTTGTTTTATATGAAGGGTTGCTTAATAGACGAGACATCGATAGAAATAATGTGTTTAGAAACATTTAAATTAGTATATTTTGTATTCATTTTAATAGGAAGAACAAGAGATACTAATAAAGGACATAATTTATTTTTTATTATTTTTATTAATTTTTTATAATTATATTTTTTATTATTTTATTTTTTGAATGAAAAAAATGAGAATAAATTAAATTTCTATAATTTGTTCTTATTTATCACCAAACAGAATATAAGAACACAAAAATTTATGTCTTTGTCTTTTATATTTTATTCTCAATGTCTTATCTTATTCTATTCTCAATGTCTTATTTTATTCTGTTTGCAGAAATAAACGCAGCCAAAATTCCATTGCCACCCTTTCCTACTTTAATTAAAATACAATTAATAACTAATAATTAAATAGGATGTCTTTTGAAATGTGTGAGATGACCATAATAATAGTGGTTATGACACTAAGTTAATTTGATATAATTCTGATTGATTTTCAGTTTAAATTTGACCAAAATACAATATCTCTTCACTAATATTTTATTTTTTTTTAAGGATTAATTGTTAAATTAGTTTTTTAGAGATAAAACATTTTTAAAATTTCTTGTTAAATTTTTTTCAATTAAATTGGTCAATCAAAAATTAAAAGTTAATCATATTTGTTATTTAATTATTCCATTAATAATTTCTGTCAATAATTAATGTTGTAAAATATTAATTGACAATATATATAATACCTGAAGTGTAATTGAATATTGACAAAATATACTTATAAAACTTTATTAATTTAGTTTTTTGTCCCAATTACATAAACTATATTCCTAATATACTTAGCAGCGAAATTGATAGATTTTCATAAACATATTTGATCAACGTCTAATTAGACATATTAAATGTCATATATGCTATCAATTAACAATTCACATCATCAATCGTTGATGAAAATTGTTAACGAAATAATTAAAGAACAAATATAATAATTTATAATTTTTGAAGGACCAATTTGATTGATAAAATTTTTCAAAAACGAATTTAAAAAATATCTCAGTGGACATAAATAAATAAATAAATAAATAAATAAATAAAGACACATGGGTCTACACTACAATAATAGAAGTCTAGAAGCGTGGAATTTTCCAATAAAAATCCAAAACAAAGTGAGATATTAGTTTTGAGAGAAGAAACTAAAAACCTAAAAAGTTAATAAATTAATCTATCTATTATTCTATTATCTATTCTCTTTTTTTATTATCTTAAAATCCAGATAGTCTTAATCAAATTTATAATAACACAGATTAAGTATATATTTAATCCAATAATGACAGTAACTCTTCACTATAATAAACTTTATATGCTCATACTTGTGAAAAATTTACTATTTTTACTTATATTTTAAGTGTATATAAACTATAAATTTTGACATGTCAAATATTAGTTGAAAGTTTAATTGATTACTCCATGCAAATTGACATTTACAACTTAAAGCGTTTTGTCTTGAGTGTGTATATAACTCTTGGTATTTTTATTGACTATAGTGTATAAGTACAAGTATAACTAACCTCACTATTTAGAGAATCATATTTTAAATAAAAAGCTATATAATTATTCTTTCACAATGTGAAAAGATAAAACTCAGATTATGCAAACTCTTAAAAGAGTATATAGTTATAAATTAATCACTATGAGTAATTTCAAAGTTATCTCTCAAATTTTGATAAGAATCTCTTTAAAAACTCATGAAATTTGAATTTTTGATCACTATAATAGCATATAGATATGAAAAATGTAGTGTATTAAAAACATTCACATGAACCTTTATTTATAGGCCTCTAAACTCTTATATACGTTGGGAATAGATGGAAAAAGCCTATTGGTCAAGAAAATACGTTCTTGGAAAAAGTCTATTGGTCAAGAAAATACGTTTTTGGTAAGGTCTTTGTGTCTTTTGAACATATAAGCTTGATCCCAACCTTTACTATAAGAATCAATCCTCACAGAACAAAATTTAAATTTTTGGGTTAGCTAACATGTGAGGATTGATCCTCAATAATAACATAGAGGTCAATTCTATATGTGTAAATTGCTTCAAAATTCAAATTTCGAACTTTGGTATCTTAGTTATGATTAGGTTAGGTTCTATATATCCTCCATAATCTATCAAAATCAGATTATGATCATTATATATAAAACGTTCCACACCTTCCATAATTCAAGAATTTTGAAAATTACTGATTGAAAATCATTTTAACTTTGATAAAATATGATTTTAACTTAAGAGATAAACTTAAAATTTTTTCTCAAATAAAATTAAAAATTTTTTTATTTCCATATAAAAATAAATTTGGGATTATATCCCAGGATCTAAATTTTTTTGGGTGGAGGACAAGTTTGCTGTGTCCATTTGCGAACTCAGCATATTGACCAAAGTTTGTCGAATCCCTCAGCGAACTTCACTAAAAAACTTACTGCGAACTTCAAAGTTTCCGTGCCTCCAATTTGGGAAGAACATATACTATGACCAACACTCTTAATTCTAAAAAAATCTAGTTTAGTTTGAGTGAGAAAGGAAGCTAGGAGTTGAATACTGAATACACAACAAACATGGTCTCCGTTTGAGGAGTATACAAGATCAAGCCATATTTAGAAATGACATTACATTTGTGTACTTTTACATTAGTACTTTTAAGAATACGTACTCTTAAAAACTCATGAGAAAAACTGAGATGAAATTGTATGTTTAAGTTGTTATTTGTTTAATTGTACGTGGCATATGCATGCAGAGAGTAATAGTGTAGAATGGTGCTCTCCAACACTAAGAAAGAAGTGATTGTGAAATTGAAGCATTTGAAGTTCACCGAAGGTACGACGAACCTTATGAATTTGACAAAATTTACTGAGGGACACGGTGAGCTTGTCCCCTAAAAAAATTGGGTTCTAAGATATAATTCTAGAATTATTTTTCTGTAAAAACAAAAAAATATTTTATTTCAAAAAATATTCGGTAAACTTGATTTACCTTTATCGAGTAAAAACTAAAGTCCTACAACTAAATTTTTCTTGTTGGACTTATTTTTGTCATTTTATCTTCATTGCATGCATGATTGATTCCATAATGAGCTTGTACTTGAATTTGATGTATAAATTTTTATGTAAGAATCCACTTTTTACTTCTAGTAAAATGGTAAAAACTTTTTGTGTCGAATCTTCATCAAAACTTTGATATCTATCAAAATTACTCATCAAACCAAATGTTATATCATAAAACATGTATCATGCAATGAGTTATCCTTAATCTATATAATCAATCAAAAGATTTAGGATAAAATCATGCAAAAGATATATATTTATTTCTTTTCAAAACACTCGTTAAAACAAGAAACATAAGCACATGTTGTCACTTGTCAAAACATATAAGCAAATTATATCATGCAAAGTGGTGAACATGCCTCAACTAGGATTATACCACTAATGAGTAATAACATCGTCTCACGGATATTCAATTGTACGTCAAGAAAAAATTTGATCGCAATAAGATCCTTCATTTTAAGTTCTCTTTTTCAATAATTCATGGTGTTTAGGATCTCTTTAAGAGATCCAATGATATTTAAATTATCAAATAAACAAATATAATAAATTTTAATTCAAACATTTTTACAAAAAGTACATGGACATAAACAATTATTTTTATATTTATCTTTCAATAAGTATTTACTAAGGCCATTATACCATACGAGTCCAAATTATTTTGGCTCATACGATGATTTTTAAAGTCTTATTGAATAAATCTCTAAAATAATTATGTGTTTCAAGTATTTTGAATCCTTTAGGGATTTTTATTTCAATTTCACTTTCTACACCTTTTAAATAATATGCCACAATAACATTTTTTGTTAAACATGTTTTGTTTCTTTTACTGTCAGAGTCTTAAGTAAGGTTGTGAGAATCAGATTGGTCAATAAATCGGTCAAATAACTGATTCAATGATTTAATGGTCTAATCGAAATCGAATCAGTTTAATTAAATCTATCTATTATCTATTATATCTATTATATATTACTAATTTTAAGGCCAAAATGTGCCACATATTACTCTCTCATTGTAATTAAAATCAAATTTTTCCCTCCAAAATTAAAGAACTCTCATCTCTTCTTTCTTCCTTTTTCTATCTATCTCATTCCTTCACTCACTCTATCTCTCTTATATATCATTATCAATGACTAATTACGAATTTGACAATCAAAATATACAACATAACATTCTCTAATTGTATTTAAATTAAATTAAAATTAAAATTAAAATACTAAAATTGAAATATAGTTATATTATATATTATATTTATATATTACTAACTAATTTAATAACTAAAATGTGTCACATGACACTCTCTTATTAAAATTTAGAGAAAATATTTTTCTCTAAAATTAGTAAACATCATTCTTATATAATCTTATCTACCTCTCTCTTTTTTTTCTATTTCTCTCTATCCTTCCCACTCTATATATAATTTATAATTCATATTTTATATTAGTAATTTAAAAAATCAAGATGTGTCATGTAACACCCTCACTACCCGAATGTCACGCTTCCGGCTGCGCTACTCTGATAGCAATAAGTATTACGACTACTTTATATACTTAATATTAAAATAGGAGCCTGTGACTCAACACCGTATCACTGATTCCTTTGAAAACCGGAAATAAAAATTTCATCTTAAGAAAAGTACAAACAGGCATAGATTCACATACAATACTCCTTACATAATATCTCATAATATAATATACTTATAAAACATACAACTCCTATCCCTCTTACAAACTGGTAATAACAAAGACGAGGGAAGAAAATAATCTAATTAATACAACATATAAACCAAACGCGATTTAACTCTTCATAATGCTTCAACCGGTTCCTGAAAAGGTAAAGCTGTAGGGGGTGAGAACCTAACCACATGGTCTCACCACAGAGTTTCAAAGTTGTCATAA
>NC_029791.2:34757381-34761319 GCF_000816755.2 Arachis ipaensis
TATATCTATTATATATTACTAATTTTAAGGCCAAAATGTGCCACATATTACTCTCTCATTGTAATTAAAATCAAATTTTTCCCTCCAAAATTAAAGAACTCTCATCTCTTCTTTCTTCCTTTTTCTATCTATCTCATTCCTTCACTCACTCTATCTCTCTTATATATCATTATCAATGACTAATTACGAATTTGACAATCAAAATATACAACATAACATTCTCTAATTGTATTTAAATTAAATTAAAATTAAAATTAAAATACTAAAATTGAAATATAGT
Organism: Arachis ipaensis; assembly: GCF_000816755.2. Classification (NCBI taxonomy): domain Eukaryota; kingdom Viridiplantae; phylum Streptophyta; class Magnoliopsida; order Fabales; family Fabaceae; genus Arachis; species Arachis ipaensis. The sequence continues at coordinate 34,757,662 of NC_029791.2, forward strand.
TATATTATATATTATATTTATATATTACTAACTAATTTAATAACTAAAATGTGTCACATGACACTCTCTTATTAAAATTTAGAGAAAATATTTTTCTCTAAAATTAGTAAACATCATTCTTATATAATCTTATCTACCTCTCTCTTTTTTTTCTATTTCTCTCTATCCTTCCCACTCTATATATAATTTATAATTCATATTTTATATTAGTAATTTAAAAAATCAAGATGTGTCATGTAACACCCTCACTACCCGAATGTCACGCTTCCGGCTGCGCTACTCTGATAGCAATAAGTATTACGACTACTTTATATACTTAATATTAAAATAGGAGCCTGTGACTCAACACCGTATCGCTGATTTCTTTGAAAACCAGAAATAAATATTTTATCTTAAAAAAAACAAGCAGGCATAGATTCATATACAAGACTTCTTACATAATATTTTATAATCTAATATATATAAATCATACAAACTCCTATCCCTCTTACAAAATTGTAATAACAAAGACGAGGGAAAAAAAATAATCTAATTAATACAACAACATATAAAACCAAACGCAGTTTAACTCTTCTTAATGCTTCTTCATTCGGTTCCTAAAAAGGTAAAGCTGTAGGGGGGTGAGAACCTAACCACATGGTCTCACCACGGAGTTTCAAAGTTGTCATAAGAAGATATTCAACAAGAAAACTGTTTTCAAGCTCAGTGATTATCATTGCCTTATGAATCTTTTAAAAACCAATAGATAATCGTTCAAAACCTTTTCAAAGAAACAATGTTTAATCTTTCAGGAATCCGAAACCTTTCCTTTCTTATAAGAAGATCTCAATCAAAAACCAGCCACGCAATCAAAAAACACAATCATTAATTCAGCACCCAAGTTCATTCTCAAATGTAGCACGCCAGGACAAACACAGGCAAGACAGACAAGGAAAGCACAAGTAGGCAGCAGTTACATCAAATAGTTCAAGTAGCAGTTAAGAACAGTTTAGCAATTAGGCAAACCAAAACAAGTTCAAACCCAAGCAAAGCATACAAATGCATATGATGCATGCCTGTCCTATGGCTGATGAGGCTCATCTGTCGGTTATCCAGCCAACCAGACAAGTCTGAATTGTACTTAGACTGTCCCCCGACGTGCATCCCCAAGAGTCTATGCATAGTTTTTTCTCAAATAATCAATATTACTCAATTGGGGTAACATTCCCGGGAATTTATATAGTGCCCGATCACACACTTACGTCGTAGGGTCAACAGAGTATCGAGTTTTCAACCTGGTACACGTGGTGGCAAGCCACGGCACTTAATCCAGGGAACCTCGTATCTCAGATATTTCAAATTTATAAGCCATATAAATAATTCATTCATCATTCATCAATATCTAGGCCATTCTCAATATCATCATCATTCGTCAATCCATATCCATTTCCAAATTCATTCAAAAATCATATTTCAAATCAATCCTCATCATTCTTCTTTCCGTTTCGTTCACTAACAATTCTCAATCCAAAACATAACTTTTTCTTTGATAAATGAAGTATTCTTAAATCATATAATGCTTAAAATTAAATCTTTTAAAAGAACTATTTCAAATGAAACTTCTAATTTTATAAAATTTTGGCAACATCTCCTCTAAAACTCGGATTCTGCCACCCTTTTCGGGTCCCATCCAAACATTTCTCAAACCTTTCCAAAACCTCAATCATTTTCCAAGATTCGGCTAGTTCCAATATCAAATAATTTTCAAAGCGAATCAATGCCCATAATAAATCTCTTTTTAAAATCAAACCATTTCCAAAGCCAATTCCTTTACATAATCAAAAATAGCTTCAAAACCAAGAAAAGCCATTTTTCATAATAATCAACTAAATAACCTTTCAAACTAATTTTTTTCAGCAATCACAAACTACTCAAGCAGTCAAGCAATCAGTCATTCAGTCCAGCAAACAACCACATTTAGAAGACAATTATAATCACAGGCATATGTTCTCTCGCATTAATATCTATTTATCACAACTCTGTAATATAAATTAGATTTTAAGAAAAACCCCTACCTCGACTCGTCGAAACCATAACTCAAAACGCGTCAACGAAACCATTTCTCTTAACTCGAAACCAACAGCAACCGCAAACTCGGTCCCTAATTACTTTTGCAGCACTCACAGCAACTTAAAAGCGACATGCAACGCTCAAAACATGACCCTGCGTTACCAGAACCTCACAGTTTATAACCAAACATAACAGAATTTTAACACGGGTTTTCGAAACATAAATACTCACCGAACTAAGAAAATGAAACAACGACGGTCGCTGAACCGATTTGGCGGCAGCTCCGGCAACCACCTCGAACGGCAGCGGTGACCAGAACCCCGGCAATGGCGACTGAAACAGACATACAGCGATGATTAAGCTCCCAGAAATTCAAAGGAAACAAAAAACTAACTTAAAACCTTACCGGCGGCAGATCTCGGTGGCGGCAGAGGTGTTCTCCGGCGGCAGAAGCAGCGGTAACAAGCTCCTCTCCCACGAGCTCCTTCTCCCTCCTGCGTTTGGCTCGGCGGCGACGGAGGTCTCTTCTCCTTCTTCTGCCCGCGACCAGCCTCGACGGTGACGGACCCAGAGGCAGCGACATCACATGCGCAGCAGCAGCAGCCCGCGATGATGAGATGGCGGCAGCTCTGCACGGTGACGACGGAAGCTTCGAGGACAGTGACCCGTGGCCTTCTCCTCGCGCGCATCTCTTCCTCCGCAACGGCAAGCTCATTCGCAACCAGGGAGCAAGCTCGGCGGCGACCATGGAGGCGCGGATGGTGGCGACAGGCTTCATCACCGACAACGGCGGTGGCTGGCGCGACGATGGCAGCGATGCGACGGTCACGGCGGTCCCAGGCTTGCAACTCTCGCCCTCCACATCTCTCTCTCTCTCTCGTGAACTCTCTCTTCGCGACTCAGCTCTGACGGTGACTCGATGGCCACAGTGACGGGATAGCGGTGGCGGCGCAGCAGATGCGGTCTCCTCCCTTCCAATCCCTCTCCTCTTCCCCGTCGCTCTCTTTCTCTCGGTTCCCAAACGCTCTCTCTCTTTTCCCTTTCCATTCAGATCCCTCACTCCAACTCTCTATCTCTCTTTTCTTTCTTTTGTTTTTTTACTGCTGTTGTGTAGTGTGTGCTAGATTAGGAAGAAAAGGAAAGGGTAAAAGGGTAAAGGCGGCTAGTTTAGGGAAATTGCGGTTAGGGTCTCAATTAGGGTTTTGTATAATTGGATTTAGGGATAATTCGGTGATTTTATAAAATTAGGAGGATAAAGTAATAATTTGAAACCAAATTTAATCCAATAATAATAATATCTATAAAAATACTATTTAATTATTAACTTAATTTATTTTCAAATAAATATTCTAATTCAATAATTAAAGATAACATAATTAATTTTTTTATAGACCACTGTACATTCTGGGATCTAAAAATCTTTAATTTATTATTTAATTAATACTAAATAAAATAAATAAGTCCTATAATTAAAATCTTTAAATATATAACTAACCTGTAAAAGAATAATAACTAAACTTTCGAACTCATTAACTTTTTATTACTCCTAAAGTCTATTTACCAAATTAAACTTATTAATCTAAAACTTTAGATAAAATACTAAAATTTC
>NC_029791.2:34762133-34796446 GCF_000816755.2 Arachis ipaensis
CTAATTTATATTTTTACTTCTCTTTTTTCAAGTATTTGTTACATATAATTTAAAAAGAATACTAATATTGTGATTAATAATTAGAATCAACATTAATTGTTTTAAAAAAAATGAGTTAATTTTATAACTATCAATATAAATTTTTTTATGTTAATATCTAATTATATTTTTATATATATAGAAAATAATATTATTTTTAAATAGCAAACATAAAAATTAATTATTTCTATTTGTGCATCAAACTTAATACCTAATCAAATATAAAAATATACACGTTAAATTCTTTCAAATTTTAGATAACGAATGTTAAAATTAAGTAAAAACATTATACTCTTTCATTTGAAAATAATAACTAAAAAATTTATTATTTAATTTTGTTTAAGATTCTAGTCTTCTTAGTCGACAAGGACTTTTGTCCCTTACGACCATTTTATAAAAGTAGTTTAATGCTATAAATTTTTCGTAGTTATAATCTATAATACTAGAACTGGCGTAATTTTAAAAGATTTATATTCCCGTAATGGTATTACGGGTAAAAATACTAGTATTAAATAAAATTATTAAAAAATTCCACACACTTAACCTGAACCTCAACATTATGAGCATAATTAACAAAATTAATAGGTATCATCAAGATTATGGAAATGAACCTGAACCTCAAGATTATGGACATATGTACCATCAAGATTATGGACATCGATACAATTAACCCGAACCTCAATATTATGTTAATCCATAGAATTGCATCAAAAATCAACAAAATTAAAAAGATTCCAAGATTATGGACATCCATACAATTAACCTGAACCTCAATATTATGTTAATCCATACAATTGCATCAAAAATCAACAAAATTAACAAGATTCCATCAAAAATGAACAAAATTATTTCAAAAATGTTAACTTAGAAAAAGAATTAACAAGAATCAGACAAAATGAACAAAGATAAAAAAATTAACTTACAAAAAGAATTAACAAGAATCAGGAAAATAAAAAATTAACAAGAATCAGAGAAATTAACTCAGAAATCAGAATCATAAAAAATAACACAAGGAAAAAAAAGATTGGATGCAATATAGGAATGCTTATTGGAGAAGAAAGACAACCAAGCAGAGACGAGTTCAGGGCGGCAGAGAGAGCAGAGAAGGCCCAGAGTCCACGGTGGCAGAGACAGCACAGAGGTGGCCAATGATAGAAGTTTCGAACCAACCTTTCGATGACGACAATGGCAGAAGCGTCAAACCGACCTTCCGACGACAAGATGACCAGACAACATCGACGATAAAAGCTTCAGACAACCAGACAACGACGACAGAAGCCTCAAGACGACTAGACGAGGACGACAGAAGGTTCGAACCGCGAGGGTGGCAAGGGAGAGGGATTGAGGGCGGTGGAGTGCTTCTGCTCGTTGGGAAAAAATAGGAAATTAGGATTGGAAGGGAGAGGGACTGAGGGAGGGGTTCGTAGGTGACTGAGTTAGTGGATTCGGGGTTTTTTTCATGGCGTCAAAATGCCGCCGTTTCTAGGGCAAATAAAAAAAATTGGGACTTGAAAAACCTGGCCAGTTCGTCGGTTAATTGCCGGTTTGGTCGATTTTTTAACCAATTTTTACAGAACGATCCTGGAATTCAACCGGACTGACCAGATGACTGGTTCCCAATTAATCCGGTCGAACAGCCAGTCCAATCTAATTTTCAGAACCTTGGTCTTAAGAGATCAAAGTATAATCAAGTCTACCACATTTATAGCAATATAGTCAATGTCAAGTTTCATTTCGCACAAAACTTTTAACCCACTATTTTTACAACGTGAGGGATTTTGGCTATACACTTAAAATCATTTTTATTTCAAATGTAATTCAATTTTAACTCGAATTATGTCTTTTCACTTCGGCAAAAAATAAGCCTTTGACATACTTTTCACATTTCTCATAGTGACATAGTCTTTTGAGATCTGTTTATTTTCAGTTGAGTACCTGAACCTCTTCTAAGGTTTTACAAATAGTTATATTATGCTCTGTATGAGTATTTATCTCTATAATAAGACCATCTTGATCAGTAATAATTTTTCTATTTTGAGAATTTACTTTAGGAACCAACCATCTTTCTACACTTTATGTTCCCTTATTATCTTTTAGGACATTAATCGTGTTAAAATACTTGTACCCGATAAATAAGATTAGTAAATTTCTTTAGGTCAATAATCTCATTTGGCAGTTGATTTGCAAAATCTTGTAATCAAATAATATTTTTCACTTCTACTTTGTAATGTATTTCACAAGAATAAAAGAAAGACAACATATTTCTTATAAATGTCAATTTTTCTTTTAACTACTTATATCTTCCCCTTTAGTATTATGAAACTACATCATTTGATGATGATAACTATAAGAAAAATTAGCTGAAATAAGTGTTTAATCATTAACTAAAGGTATTGTACGAGGAACATATATATTTTCAACCTTCTTTAATTTTCTATTTTGTCCATTGTAGTGAACTAATTGAAAAAGCAACTTGAATTGCACTTCTCTAACTTTTTAAAAAAGATTGTTTGGCTCCTAAGAAAAAATCGATTCACTATAACAGATACGGATATTAGTAGCGATTTATTTGCTATTTGCGGCGTTTTTTAACCGCCGCAAAATCGCTCTCCAGCAATCTCCAACTGTCGTCTTTTAGCGCGCAGGGGTTAAGTACTGCGGCGGTTCCCAGAAACCGCTAGTATTACCGCTGCTATTCAGATATTTCGCGTCGGATTGCATGGATGCGGTTTTTAACCGCCGCAATATTCTCAAATAGGATAACGATATTGTTTTGCAACGAATACAAACCGCCGCTATTATGTGCTGCTATTTTTTTTCGGCAATCACAAATCGCCGCTATTCAGAAAAATCGCAAATTTTTTCCAAGTCTATTTTCGTTAGTTACAAACCGCCACTATTTAATGCTGCTAATTTTTTAAATTATAATATACTAATAAAAATCAACAAAATTAATAAGATTCCATCAATAATGAACAAATTATTTCAAAAAAATTAACTTAGAAAAAGAATTAACAAGAATCAGAAAAAAATGAACAAAAATAAGAAAAATTAACTTACAAAAAGAATTAACAAGAATCAGAAAAATAAAAGTCAACAAGAATCAGAGAAATTAACTCAGAAATCAGAATCATAAAAAATAACGAAAGGAAAAAAGACTGGAAGCACTGGAGGAGTGCTAATCAGAGAAGAAAAACCACCAAGGAGAGACAAGTTCAGGGTGGCAGAAAGAGCAGAGAAAACCTAGAGTCCACAGCGGCAAGGACAGAATAGAGGCGGCGGACGACAAAAGTTTTGAACCGACCTTCCGACGACGTGACAGCCAAACAACGCCGATGATAGAAGCTTCAGACGACCAGGCGACGACGACAGAAGCCTCAAGATGACCACGACAGAAGGTTTGACCAGCGAGGGTGGCAAGGGAAAGGGACTGAGGGAGATGGAGTTGCTTCTACTCGTTGGGGGAAAATAGGAAATTAGGGTTGGAAAGGAGATGGACTGAATGAGGTGTTCGTAGGGGATTGGGTTAGTGGATTCGGCTTTTCTTTTTATTTTTTTCCTGGTGTCAAAACGACGCCGTTTCTAGAGTAGATCATAAAAGTAGGACTTGAAAAACCTGGCCAGTTCGTCAGTTAACTGCCAGTTCCGTCGGTTTTTTAACCAGATTTTTGCAAAGCGATTCTGGAGGTTAACCGGACCGGCCAGATAACCGATTTCTAGTTAACGCGGTAGAACTAGCCGGTCCAGTCTGATTTTCAGAACCTTGATCTTAAGAGATCTAAGTATAATCAAGTCTACCACATTTATAGCAATATAATCAATGTTAAGATTCATTTCGCACAAAACTTATAACCCACTATCTTTACAACATGAGGGATTTTGGCTATACACTTAAAAGTCATTTTTATTTCAAATCTAATTCAATTTCAACTCGATTTGTGTCTTTTCACTTCGGCAAAAAATAAGCCTTTAACATACTTTTCACATTTCTCATAGTGACATAGTCTTTTGAGATCTTTTTATTTTCAGTTGAGTACCTGAACCTCTTTTAAGGTTTTACAAATAGTTATATTATGCTTTGTACGAGTATTTATCTCTATAATAAGACCATCTTGATCAATAATAATTTTTCTATTTTGAGAATTTACTTTAGGAACCAACCATTTTTCTACACTTTAGGTTCCTTATTATCATTTGGGATATTAATTATGTTAAAATACTTGTACCTGTAAATAAGATTTGTAAATTTCTTTAGGACAATAATTTCATTTGGCAGTTGATTTGCAAAATCTTGTAATCAAATAACATTTTTCACTCCAACTTTATAATGTATTTCGCAAGAACAAAATAAAGACAACATATTTCTTATAAATGTCAATTTTTCTTTTAGCTGCTTATATCCTCCCCCTTAGTATTATGAAATTACATCATTTGATGATGATAGCCATAAGAAAAATTAGCTGAAATAAGTGTTTAATCATTAACTCAAGGTATTGTACGAGGGACATATATATTTTCAACCTTCTTTAATTTTCTATTTTATCCATTGTGGTGAACTAATTGAAAAAACAAATTGAATTGTACATCTCTAAGTTTTTTAAAAAGATTGTTTGGCTCATAAGAAAAAGTCAATTCACTATAACAGATGCAGATATTAGCGGCAAATTTTTTGCTATTTGCGGCGTTTTTAAACTGCCGCAAAATCGCTCTCTAGCAGTCCTCGAACACTCATCCTTTGGCGTGAGGGGGTTAAACCGTTAGTATAACAGCCGCTATTCAGACATTTCATGTTGGATTGCATGGCAGCGGGTTTTAACTGCCGCAATATGCCCAAATAGGATAACGATGCTGTTTTGCGATGGATACAAACTGCCACTATTATGTGCTGCTATTTTATTTTTATTTTTTTTGGCAATTACAAATCGCTGCTATTCGGAAGCAAATTTTTTTCGAGTCTATTTTTGTTAGTTACAAATCGCCACTATTTGATGCTGCTCATTTTTTAAATTAAAATATATTAATTTGTTTTTCTTTAAATATTTTTGGTTTTTTTTCTATGTTGTGGGAGTTATTTTTTAATTTTAAAAATCTTATTAATCTTCCACTAAAAATCTAAATTGAGGGCGAAAACTCAAAAAAATATAACTGTGAAACAAACTAATATATTTATATTAATATCAATAAAGTATATCTCTAATTAATAAAGTTGCATAGTCAAATTAAAAAAAAATGTACACTTCAAATAAAATAGATCAACTCCAAATATCTATCTTACACTATGTCCCTCCAAGGAATTCATCCATGCATCAATGTCTAGTGGTAACTCCCCACCTTGCCGTTGAATATCCTCTATTTGAGCTCTATCCCCCGACAGATGCGAACTCGGACGGAAGAGATGACTTGGAGTCGGTCTGAAACCTATGCCACGCACTCTATCTGAGTGCTCTTTTCAGAGAGTTTGGACAAGCGAATCATTTTCAGACAATATTCTAGAAGATTCATCATACAGCTCAATCTGTATAATTTTTTACTATAGAGATAAATAAGCAAAAATAAGCAATTACGGGCAAGAGCATATTCAATACAATTTTATAACTAAAACCCCAAAGCCAGGCGATGAAGAGTTGGATTTAGAGGCAAACGAGGTAGATTTATTTGAACAACACATTGACAATCTATTCCATGTTTCTGATGTTCAACAACGCAAAGGACACAAAAATACAAAATTTTGGAATGTTGATGTCATCAGTAACAAATTTTGAACATCTATATATTGAAAATGATTAGACTATTATTTTTATTTTTCTTGCATCTTGGCCACAAAGGCCACATAAATAAGGTTTTATTCTTTATAGATTCTAATGGCATAATGAAAAAAGTTCGTTTAAGTGTGAGGGAAGCTATAGAACGGCCTAATAATAGTAGAAAGATCATACTCAAGTTCAACAAAGAATTGCAACTAATTGGAGATGGAGCTAGTCTATTGAGCGGCGTTCAAGTTCAACAGAGAACTGCAACCAATTGGAGATGGAGCTGGTTTATTGAGCGGCGTTCTTGGATTGCTAGGTGCTGACTATGATAAATTTTCTATCTGTGAGGAAATTTGAAAAAATGTTCCTGGCAAGGACAAGATTTATAATGATTGTGTAAAGGTGAAAATTAATAGCGTTAAATTAAATCGATTCTTTTATTTAACTATTACTTACAATTTGAACTTATCATTGCGAAAATGTTCCACTTTGATGAAGATAGTATTGGAGGCATCAAAAGTAAAATTTTTAAAAGTACAAGGAGGTCTTGGAAGGAAACAAGGAATAGGTTGTATCATGAGTGTAATAAATTAACGAAGACGCTTGAACAAAATATTGAGGAACGCCTGCCGAGAATTGATAAAGAGCATTGGAGTATCGCAATAAACCAGAGACACAAGTAACCTATTTTGAATTTGTTTGAAAATAATACTATTTATGCTACATTCAAATGAACAAATTCGGTGCGTAATCACTCTTACTTTAATGGCATAATAGGAGTGCAGAAAAATGCTGTGAATCGATCGAAACAACTATACAATCACATTGGCAGTTCGAAAAGCCTGGCAAGGCAAAGGAAAGAAGAGGTAATTTTCATTTGGATCCACTTTGAATTGTATTTTTTACTTTTCTTTATTTGGGTGGAATATGGTGATGACATAAACTACATTGTTAAAATCAAAACAATAAAGGGGGAAGTTAGTAAAGGAGAGTGAAACTTAGTATGTAACACCCTTGCTACCAGAATGTCACGCTTTTGACTGCGCCACTCTGATAGCTTGGATATTACGATGACTCTAAACATATTTAATACTAAGATAAGAGCCTGGCTAAAACTTAAAACTGTAAAACCTTTCGAATGACCTTTTAGTTGAAAACATAAATACATGCTTACACCATTACAAAATTTTTTAAAGATAAAGGCGAGGGAAGACATAATACAAAATTTTATATAGATAAAGGCGAGGGAAGACATAATATCTAAAACAATACAATACATCATATAAACAGAAACGAAATAAGCTATTCATGACTTCTTCGTCCATATCCTGAAAAGGGGAAACCTGTAGGAGAGTGAGAACATCGTCTTCACTGGTTCTCACTATAGGGTTAGAGAATCGCTATAATAAGATACTTAAAATAAAACTGTTTTCAAGGTACAGTAATCATTGCTCGCCTTATGTATATTTTCAAAAACCAAAGGTTTACATTCAAAAATCCGAAATCCATTTAAAAGAGAAATCCATTATTTCTTCAAAATCCAAAACATTTTTATTTAATATCAAATATTAAAAATTTTTTCAGATAGTATGACTGACCAAACTGTTCCAAGCATAGGTTCATCAAGTATGTATTGAACTAGTTTGATTTTTCATACTTTACTAAACCAAAAATACAAACCAATCACGACCTTCAACCCATCACGTAGTTAATCACAGCCCTAGGACCAAACAACTCAGTCAACATCCAATTCACTACAATCCAATCAATTTCAGTCACAAACACAAGTAAGAAGGTTCAAACACAATCAAAGCAGTTATATCAAGTATAACAATTAGCAGTTAAACATAATTATTCACATAGACAAACCAATTACAATATGCACACTCAAACAATGTCATATAGATATGATGAATGCCTGCCCTATGGCTGATGAGTCTTATATGTCGGTTATATAGTCAACCTGACATGTCCGATAGCTAACCCGGACATCGTCCTCTTGAAAACTTGTGAGTGGTACAGTACTATGATCCTCACCTGGTGAGCGGTAAACCACCTCGATCCCCACCACCTGCGGGCGGTTACCCCAAAGACGTTTTCAATTAGAAAATAGTACTCACGTAGGCGGTAAATAACCACGATCCTCACCATCTGCAGGCGATAAACTACCTCGATCCCCACAGACGTTTTCAATTGGAAAACAGTACTCACGTGGGCGGTAAATAACCACGATCCCCACAAAATAATTTTCTTTAAAATTTGATGGGAGGTAAATAACCATGATCCCCCACAAAATAATTTTCTATCAAGTTCATTCCTGTCATCATTTTCGCAAAATCTAATTTTCCCAAACCAACCACAAAAGTCATTTCATTCTTAAACTATCCGCTTAACCACTTTAAGACTTATACAATCACTAAAAGTGTAATTCTCACATCAATATCCATTTATAGCAATTCCAAATTATAAAATTGAGTTTATAGAAAAACCCCTACCTCGAGCAAATCAAACCCGCAGCGATTCTAACGCGACAAATTCCTTTCTCCCTTGTTCCGCAATAGCAGCTGCTGCATCCACAACTCTGCTTACTCCCGCAACAACAGAAACAACTTTAATTTGCAACATGCAACCTCGCTAACCCAATCCTAAATCATCAATGTCGCGAAATTCTTAATAACATATAACGGAATACTAAGGACGAGGATTTGAAATAAAATATACTTACGGTGACAGCAGAACAGAGCAGTCGCAATCCGGAACTGACCCGGCAGCAGCTCTGACAGCGGCGACAACCAGGAGCAGAGGCAGAACTGAGCAAGCCTTCCCTCCAACTCTCCAACCCTCTAAAAGCAACACCAGCTCCAATAAAGCTTGACGGTGGTAGCAGCTGACTTCAGTGTTGGTGACGCCAGGTAGAACGACGACGAAGGGAACAAACGGCAGCACTGGCATGGCGGTAGCTCATCAGCGATAGAACCCTCGCAGTGGTGGTCGTCGATCAACGGTGACGACGGCGTTGAACACAAGTCCTTCTCCCTCATCTCTGTCTTGCTCGATGACGACGGCGTACTCCAAGGTGGCGGCAGGAAGCTCGACGGCGTTCGGTCTCCACAACGATGGCAGTGAGACGCCGGTGATGGTGAGTTGGACAGCAGCTGCGTGTGACGAAGCTGGCGGCACCAAACGCGACGGCAGCATAGTGAGCGGCAGTAACTCCTGCCGGCGCCCTCTCCTCCGTCTCCTCTCTTCTCTGATTCACACCCTTTCCTCTCTTTTCTTTTCTTTTTTCTTTCTTTTGATTTCTACTGCTGCTGTATGTTGTGTTTGTGTTAGCGTTTTTTTGGAAGAAAATGGGAGGGGGTGTGGCGGCTACAGGGAATGGAAAAGTTAGGGTTAGGATTTTTGGGAGTATTTAGTAAACTAGAGTTTCATTTTGGGGACAATTAATAATATAATTAGGGCATAAATTAGTATTAAAAACTAATTTTAATCCAATAAAATTATCTTCAAAGAAAGTACTATTTGTTCATCAATGTACAAATTATATTCAAATAACTACCAATTAAATAAAATTAGAAATAATCAAATTAAATTTTTTTTTATTTATAAAATAAAGTTCAGCATCTAAATATCAAAGATATAGTAGATAAAATTCTCATTATTTTACAATTACTAAACTTTGAAATTTAAATATGGGAATTACCCAATGATTGTAAAATTAGATAAAAATTTTAATTTAATTATCAAATTCGATTTAATTAGATTTAATCGAATAATTTCTAAAATTAAAGTCTTAAATGAATAAATAAATTAAAATTGACTCATAATAAGACATTTGAAAAGTTCTTGGTCTTACAATAAGTAAAAGTTTAGGCATACAACGGATATTTTATAAAAGTATAAAGATATTTTTTATGATTATAATATATGTAAGGTCATTTTTAGTAATTTGTAAAATATGTTGGCTTAAAATAAAAATATTTAAAAGTTCAAAGTTGAAGTATAATTCTTAAAAGTTCAAGTATAAGACTTTAATAAACAAGTTTTTGATATCAATATAATAATGCTGCTATTTTTTTATTACTAATATTAGGTTACTCATAATAATATTGTTATTATTTTTTTGTTAAAGATACTATTTTATATAAATAATATAACAGAAGAATAAAACAGTAATCTTTGCTAAAAGTTTTAGAAAGACAAAGCTAATCTTAGAACCTTTAAAGCCTCTTCATATAACATATAAGGAAAGGTATGAGAGAAGACATGGGAGTATGTAAGACATTGAAAGAGGTGAATGAAAAAGAAGAGTTTTAAATAACAAAAAAGGGAGTTTTTCTCTAATCAAACACTTAAAAAAACTGAAATAATCTGAAAGAATATTTGCCATAGAAAGTATCCAAAGGAGACTGAAATAAAATTTTACAGAATTGATATAATAGAAAAAAGGACTAAGAATGAGAATAGCTAAGACTAATTGAGAACTGAAAACTGAGAAAGATATAGAGATTAGTAAATGAGCACTAAATGATTGAATGTTCGCGTGGCAAGAACGAGAATTCTATTTCGCTTACTCAGTATTACGGGAATAACCCACGAACTGTTGACCTTTAAATGCGAAAAAACCAATGAATTGATAATCATTAATTATGAGAATAATCCACAAATAGTTGTGTATTGATCTCAGGGACGCCCACGAACTGAACTACTGAAGATCGTTGTTTCCCCTTTTGCGTATATTATGGCATCGAGCTTTGTGCCAATTGCCAGTACTCATGAACAAGTAGTATTCTTAACCACAAAGACATATGCATGAAGTAGACAACGGGAAACCATATATGAGACTAGTTCTTAGCTAATGTCGGGTTGTAGGGTGAAAATCGACACATGAGCTCATAGCTTACTAGGAAAAACATGCATCATAATTATTTGTGCATATTTCTGTGTTGTGTATTTCTCTGAATGTGTGTGCGCTTTTGGTTGATTGCTTTTTTGTTCTTTGTTTGTTGAAGTTGTATCTGTTCTATTGCTTGTTTGCTGTATAATAAAGAATAAAATGAACTTAACTGCGACCTCGACCCCACTAAGGACTCTCCAATTCTTACCCCCTCTTTCCACCCTATAGATGGAGACAAGAGAACCTTTCCATGATCTACCAAAAGTTTCCTCTTATAAGGCCCGATCTCATCCGCATGTATATACTCCACGACTCGCTAGAATGGAGGACCATATTGTTGCTACTGCTTGACGACATCCAGTTTAGTCAGACCTGAAGATCTAGAGTGTCTTCCCCTCACTTTCAAAACCTTAGAGGGGACTAGGCTTATAGAGAGAATTAGGCTAGTCTAGATACTAGTTTAGGGGCTTTTGGGATAGGCTAGGACCTAGGATGTCATATATCTATAAATATTATCTAGCTATGCTAGGAGTGCTCTGTCTGGATCCATACGAGATTGACAATACATGATTGTAGACTTGAGTCTTATATATATTGAGATGGATAACTATATTACTGATATTATATGTTTTACTTGCTAGCCTTCTGACGAACGGATTTTTTGCTGGTAAAGAAAGTTCAAAAGTTCAACATCTAAATATTCAAAATATAATACATAAAATTCTCATAAATTTTTTAATTACTAGAACTTTAAATAATAATTACAAAATTACCTAATTTTTATGTAAAATCTCTGAAAATATAATTTCGATTGAATATAATAAATCGTAAAAAATTTATTATTTAATTTTCAAAATTCCAGGGTCTTACATAGTACACAAACGAATTTATCGCTCCTATATACATGAAGGAGCTCGAGCGATTGGTATAAGTACTACGTTGAGATCGTTTATGTTGTTTCTTATTGATTTTAATAATAAAATTGTGTTGAATATGTTCTATCCTGTAATTGCTTATGTTTGTTTATTTATGTCTGTAGAAAAAAATTATGGAGATTAAATAGCGTGATAAATCGTCTAAAATTTTGTCCGAAAATGATTTTCTTGCCCAAGCTCTCGGAAAAGAGCACCGGGAAGAGTGCGTGGCGTGGATTTCGGACCGACTCCAAGTCAACTTTCGCATCAGTTGTCGTTGAATTAGATAACGTAGAAAACTCTCCTTTGCATGCCTCTTTATCTTTTCTGCTGCTACTTCATCCCCCATTGCCTTCCTTTTCAATTTCTCCGCTGCTACCTCTGCTTGTATTTCAAATAGCATCTTTTGGGTCTCCTCTGTTTGAGTTCCACCCCACAACAGATGCGAACTCGGATGAAAGAGTTGACTTAGAGTCAGTCCGAAATTCATGCCACGCACTTTACCTGAGTGCTCTTATCCAAGAGCATAGGCAATCGACTCATTTTCAGACATTCTAGAGGATTCATCACGCTGCTCAATCGCCATAATTTTTTCCTACAGACATAAATAAGTAATTATGGGCCAGAGGATATTCAACACAATTTTATAAATAAAACCAAGATAAAAGATCTCAATGTAGCACTTACACCAATTGCCCTTACTCCTTCATGTATATAGGAGCCATCAATTCATCTGTGCACTAAGTTCCAAAACTCTCCTTTGCTATCTTTCCTCCTTTGTAGTTTCGAGAGTAACAATGTAGTCTATATAATCACCATATTCCACCCAAATAAAGAAAAGTTGAAAATACAGTTCTAAGTGGATTCAAACGTAAATTAACTCTTCTTTCCTTCACATCGCCATGCTTTTTGAACCGCCAGTGTGAGTGTATAGTTGTTACGATCGATTCACAGCATTTTTCCTGCACTTCTCCTATTATGCCATCAAAAGTAAGAGTGATTACGCACCGAATCTGTCCATATCAATATAGCATAAATAATATTATTTTCACAAATTCTAAATAGCTAACTTGTGTCTCAGGTTTATTGCGATACTCAAGGAACCATCTCCAATGCTCTTTATCAATTTTCGGCGGGCGTTCCTCAATATTTTGTTCACGCGTCTTCGTTGATTTGTAATACTCATGATACAACATATTCCTTGTTTTCTTCCAAGACTTCCTTATACTTTTCATTTGATGCTTCGAATACTATCCTCATCAAAGTGGAACATTTTCACAACGATAAGTTCAAATTATTAATAATAGTTAAATAAAAGAATCAATTCAATTCAACGCTGCTATAAATTTTTTTCTTTACACAATCATTATAAACATTGTCTTTGTCAGGAATCTTTCTTTAAATTTCCTCACAGATAGAAAATTTATTATAGTCCGCACCTAGCAATCTAAGAACGACACTCAATACACTAGTTCCATCTCCAATTGGACGTAGTTGTTGAACTTCAGTATGATCTTTCCACCATTATTAGGCCATTCCAGGGCTTCCCTCACACTTAAACGAGCATTCTTCATTATGGCATCAGAATCTCTAAAGAATATGACCTTATTTATGTGGCCCTTGCGGCCAAGATGCGAGAAAATAAAAATAATAGCGTTTAATCATTTTGAATATATAGAGGTTCAAGATTAGTTACCAATGACATCATTTCGAAATTCTTTATTTTTGCATCCTTTGCACCTTTGAACATTAGAAGCAGCAAAGAGGTTGTCAATGTATTTTTCAAATGAATCTATCTTGTTTGTCTCTGGGTCAAGTCTTCATTGCCTGTGTTCGAGGTTTGTACACCATTGGTCCAGGTCTGTGTATCAGCAAGCCAAGACCTGATACACAGACATGCACTAATGGTGTACAAACCCAGAGTCAGGCGATGAATACACCCTAGAGTCAGGCGATGAAGAGTTGGACCCAAAAACAAATGAGGTAAATTTATTTAAACAACACATTGACAATCTATTTCATGTTTCTGATGCTCAACAACGAAAATGACGCAAGAACACCAAATTTTGGAATGTTGATGTCATCGGTAACAAATTTTAAACCTCTATATATTGAAAATGACTCTGTTATTTTTATTTTTCTCGCATCTTGGTCACAAGGGCCACATATATAAGGCTTTATTCTTTATAGATTCTGATGGCATAATGAAAAAAAGCTCGTTTAAGTGCGAGGGAAGCTGTGGAACGGCCTAATAATGGTAGAAAGATCGTACTCAAGTTCAACAGAGAATTATAACCAATTGGAGATGGAGCTGGTCTATTGAGCGGCATTCTTCAATTGCTAGGTGCTGACTATGATAAATTTTCTGTGTGAGGAAATTTGAAGAAATGTGCCTGACAAAGACAAGATTTATAATGATTGTGTAAAGGTAAAAATTTATAGCGTTGAATTAAATCGATTCTTTTATTTAACTATTACTGACAATTTGAATTTATCGTTGCGAAAATGTTTCACTTTGATGAAGATAGTATTGGGGGAAACAAAAGTACAATTTTGAAAAATACAGGGAGGTCCTGGAAGGAAACAAGGAATAGGTTGTATCATGAGTGTTACAAATCAACGAAGACGCTTGAACAAAATATTGAAGAACACCCGTCGAGAATTGATAAAGAGCATTGGAGATGGTTCCTTGAGTATCGCAATAAACTTGAGACACAAGTAACCTATTTTGAATTTGTTTGAAAATAATACTATTTATGCTAGATTCATATGGATAAATTCGGTGCGTAATCACTCTTACTTTGATGGCATAATAGGAGAAGTACACGAAAAATGCTATGAATCAATCGAAACAACTATACAATCACATTAGTGGTTCGAAAAGCCTGGCGAGGCGAAGGAAAGAAGAGGTAATTTTTGTTTGAATCCACTTTGAAGTGTATTTTCGACTTTCCTTTATTTGAGTGGAATATGGTGATGACATAAACTACATTGTTAAAATCGAAAGAATAAAGGTAGGGGTGTCCGCGGATCGGATCGGATCGGATCCAATATCCGCAGTTTTTAAGGTTGGATCCGATCCAATCCGATCCGCACATTTGCGGATCGGATCGGATCGGATCGGATATCGGATATATCCGCAAAACACAAAAATATTTTTAAAAGCTTATTTTTATTAAAAATTTATCAATAAAATTCATTTTTTCTATTCTTTTAAATATGTTTACTCTTAAAATAATATTAAACATACTTTTTTTAAATAATAAATTAAAATAATACAACATATATAATAATTATTAGTTGAAATAAAACATAAAAAGATTATTTACTTATTTATTTCTTTATTTTTGCGGATATACGGATATGCGGATACTAACACAAAATTCGCAATATGATCCGATTAATGTGCGGATCCGATCCGATCCGATCCGAAAGCCTTGCGGATCGGATCTATATCCGCAATTTTTGGATCGGATTCGGATAAACACCGCGGATATGCGGATCGGATCCGATCCATGAACACCCCTAAATAAAGGAGTTAGCAAAGGAGAGTTATGGAACTTAGTGCACAAACGAATTTATAGTTCCTATGAAGGAGCTCAGGTGATTGGTATAAATACTACGTTTAGATCCTTTATGTTATTTCTTGTTGATTTTAATAATAAAATTGTGTTGAATATGCTCTATCCCATAATTTCTTATGTTTGCTTATTTATGTATATAGAAAAAAATTATGGAGATTAAGCAGCATGATGAATCATCTGAAATTTTGTCTGAAATTATTCGCTTGCCCAAGCTCTCGAAAAAGAGCACCCAGGTAGAGTGCGTTGCGTGGGTTTCGGACCAACTCCAAGTCAACTCTTTCGTCTGAGTTCGCATCTGTCAGGGGATGGAGCTCAAATAGATGATACCTAAAGGATGCTGTTTGAACTACAAGCAGAGGTGACAACCAAGAAATTGAAAAGGAAAGCAATCGAAGATGAAGTAGTAGCAGAAAAGATAAAGAGGCAGGCAATGGAGAGTGTTCTAAGTTATCTAATTCAATAGCAAGGTGGGAGACATTACTGCACGGATGGATTCCTTGGAAGAATAGAACAGGAGATAGGTATTAGGAGTTGATGTTATTTTCTTTGAAGATAGCAGCGGTTATACCAGCGGTTTCTAGAAACCGCCACAATACTTAACCCCCTGCGCTAAAGGACGACGGTTGGAGAACCACTATAGAGCGGTTTTGCGGTATTTTAAAATTGCCGCTAATAGAAAAAAGAAAAATGCTACTAGTATCCGCATCTGTTGTAATGTAAGGGCTTGTTTGGATGTCATTTTTAAAGAAGATCTTTTTTTAAAAGATTTTTACAAAAGTAAAAATGATTTTATGTTTGGATATCTCATGTAAAAAGATCATTTTATTTATCAATTATGTTTGGGTAAAATAGGATAAAAGTATTTTTTTGTTCATTTATTATGTGAAAAATATTTTTTTTTGAGAAAAAAGATCTTTTAAAAAAGATGTAAATTGTAGTTTCTCAAAAAAGATGTTTTTTTTATTTTTCTAGTGTTTTTACTTTTGCTACTAGAAATTTGCCAAACACACTAAAAAATAAAAAAAGATCTTTTTACATTGAAAAAATATCTTTTTTTATCAAGATAATGGCACCCAAACAAGCACTAAGTTGCCCAAACATGAAAAATCGCTGATTGTCCACATCAATGCGGCATACTTCTTGAATGTTTTTTTTCGTTAGCGTCGTATGTTTCAACACCACCCCACAGCTGCTTCAACTCATCTACCAAGGGTTCTAGGTAAACATCTATATCATTTTCACGTATTTTAGGACCAGGAATAATCATAGAGAGAATAAAAAAAGTGGGTTCCATGCAATGCTAGGGAGGTAAGTTGTACGGAAAAAGAATCACATACCAAATTGAGTACTTTGAACTCAGGTTTCCAAAAGGATTAAAGCCATTGCTAGCTAAGGCTAAGCGAACGCTGTGCAGATCACTAGAGAAGTCAATATATCTTCGATCAAATGTCTTCCACACATCACCGTCCCTTGGATGCCTTAAGGAACCGTCTGAGTTAGGACCTTTCTTATGCCACATGTCAACGGATGTCTTATTGGACATGAACATCCGCTGCAATCACAGAACAAGTAAAAAGTAATGAAGAATTTTCGCCGCCTGCGATTTTCCATTCTTCTTAACAACCACGTTGATCCTTACTCTAGAATTCTTCTTAGTCTTTTACTTCCATCTCGATATCCCGCACCTCTTGCATTTAGACAATTCTTGGTTGCTGCCCTAGTATAGCATGCAATCATTCGGACATGCATCTATCTTCTTGTATGCAATACCGGTCTTTCTTATGATCCTTTTGGCATCGTGCAATGAATTCGAAATCTTTGCATGCTCAAAGGCTCCCCAGTAACTCTAGTATCATTTCAAATGCCTTATCGCTCACTCCGCACATGCACTTTATATGGTAGAACCTTATAAAAAAAGATAGCTTCGAGAATTTTAAGCATCTTGGATACAATTCTTGCTCTCCATCTTCAAGCAGGTCCTGAAAATTACGGGCCTCGCAACTAGGTTTGTCGTATAGATACGACAACTCTTCCGCATCCCCTCCAGCATATTCATTGTTTGAGTCTTCTTTATCACCAATCAGTCTTGAAAAGTTGAATGCCTCGTAGATCATGTCGCGTATTGGATGTCTGATGTCTCTACAAGGTTCTGCTTCTTGTCTACCACAAGAGTTCTTTACTACGCGTCTCTCACCGTGATGTAACCAAAAGGTATAATAAGGGAGAAAAGGTTTTATCAGCAGATGATCGTAGGCATACTCTCTAGTTTGGAGAAGCCGAAACCCACACGAAGGACATGAACAATGTATCATCCCATTAGATGAAGCATTAGCAAATGCGAAGTCTAAGAATCTTTTCAAACCGATCCTATATTCTGCACCAGCTTGTGGCCTTGAAATCCAACTCTTATCTATATCTAATTTATTAAAATCATACAAAAAAATGAATATACAATTAATAAAGTCATACAACTAGAAAAACTTAAAAAAATTAGGCTGTATTAAAAGAAATAATTACAGTTTATCACAATTATGTAATGGAAGAGTAATAAAAGATTTAAATTCAATAATTTCTTATAAGTAATCCTATAGAAAGAGCGAGAGAATAACTTAAAAAGGAAACAAAAGCAAAGTTACTTGTATCCCAGATAATATATAGTATACGAATAGTATTAGAAAGATTGCTTACTCATTACAAAATTCTGCACTTTCTAAAAAATTATTGAAAGAAAGAATTCCACCCCACAGCTGCTTCAACTCATCTACCAAGGGTTCTAGGTAAACATCTATATCATTTTCACGTATTTTAGGACCAGGAATAATCATAGAGAGAATAAAAAAAGTGGGTTCCATGCAATGCTAGGGAGGTAAGTTGTACGGAAAAAGAATCACATACCAAATTGAGTACTTTGAACTCAGGTTTCCAAAAGGATTAAAGCCATTGCTAGCTAAGGCTAAGCGAACGCTGTGCAGATCACTAGAGAAGTCAATATATCTTCGATCAAATGTCTTCCACACATCACCGTCCCTTGGATGCCTTAAGGAACCGTCTGAGTTAGGACCTTTCTTATGCCACATGTCAACGGATGTCTTATTGGACATGAACATCCGCTGCAATCACAGAACAAGTAAAAAGTAATGAAGAATTTTCGCCGCCTGCGATTTTCCATTCTTCTTAACAACCACGTTGATCCTTACTCTAGAATTCTTCTTAGTCTTTTACTTCCATCTCGATATCCCGCACCTCTTGCATTTAGACAATTCTTGGTTGCTGCCCTAGTATAGCATGCAATCATTCGGACATGCATCTATCTTCTTGTATGCAATACCGGTCTTTCTTATGATCCTTTTGGCATCGTGCAATGAATTCGAAATCTTTGCATGCTCAAAGGCTCCCCAGTAACTCTAGTATCATTTCAAATGCCTTATCGCTCACTCCGCACATGCACTTTATATGGTAGAACCTTATAAAAAAAGATAGCTTCGAGAATTTTAAGCATCTTGGATACAATTCTTGCTCTCCATCTTCAAGCAGGTCCTGAAAATTACGGGCCTCGCAACTAGGTTTGTCGTATAGATACGACAACTCTTCCGCATCCCCTCCAGCATATTCATTGTTTGAGTCTTCTTTATCACCAATCAGTCTTGAAAAGTTGAATGCCTCGTAGATCATGTCGCGTATTGGATGTCTGATGTCTCTACAAGGTTCTGCTTCTTGTCTACCACAAGAGTTCTTTACTACGCGTCTCTCACCGTGATGTAACCAAAAGGTATAATAAGGGAGAAAAGGTTTTATCAGCAGATGATCGTAGGCATACTCTCTAGTTTGGAGAAGCCGAAACCCACACGAAGGACATGAACAATGTATCATCCCATTAGATGAAGCATTAGCAAATGCGAAGTCTAAGAATCTTTTCAAACCGATCCTATATTCTGCACCAGCTTGTGGCCTTGAAATCCAACTCTTATCTATATCTAATTTATTAAAATCATACAAAAAAATGAATATACAATTAATAAAGTCATACAACTAGAAAAACTTAAAAAAATTAGGCTGTATTAAAAGAAATAATTACAGTTTATCACAATTATGTAATGGAAGAGTAATAAAAGATTTAAATTCAATAATTTCTTATAAGTAATCCTATAGAAAGAGCGAGAGAATAACTTAAAAAGGAAACAAAAGCAAAGTTACTTGTATCCCAGATAATATATAGTATACGAATAGTATTAGAAAGATTGCTTACTCATTACAAAATTCTGCACTTTCTAAAAAATTATTGAAAGAAAGAATTGATAGTGTTGAAGGTAAAAAATGAAAAGAAAAAAAAAAACTTCCTTAAAAAAAAAGAGGAGTAGAAGTTAGATTTAAAAAAAAAATACTTAAAACAAAAATATAAGTAAACAATCATAGTGGATAAAAAGAATAGAATCTTCAAATTGTATTTTCAGCCCTTCTTTAGGTGTTACCTCAAGAAAGAAGAAGAAAATAGAGGCTTCAAATATCCTTTGTTATGTTTACAGAAAAATAGTTTGGGCGTATATAAAGAATTTACCAATTTTTTTCCCTATGGTTTAAAAGTCACTATCATACGAGCTATTTGAGTTGAATACAATTTTGAGGTTCAATGTCATGTCAAACCCTTTTTAAATTTATTTTTCCTAGCTTCTAACATATATTATGGTTTAAACACCCTAACTAACTTGTCTTCTAAATGAAAAAGACTAAAAAGAGAGCAAATATACAACTAAGATCTTATCTAAGCAAATAATATCTACTGTACTTTCTAGTGGTTTATTAACTTAACCCTCAATCTCCAACTAAGCATAGAAATCATTATTTTACATATAAGCATAATAAAGAAAATTCAAGCAAGCAACAGCAATCAGTTAGCATTTAAACACTCAATATCACCAAATTTATATTTTTGTGTATTGTTATTTAAATAAATAAACAAAACCAAAAGCAAACTGACAGACATATCTCATGGAACCAGCATATAATTACAAAACAGTAGTAATAAGGTTTACGTACAAAACAGTAGTAATTAGTGACAGACATTCCCTCACTAATTTTCTTCTTAGATTTTCCCATTTAGGGACGTATAATCTTCTCCCTTTAGTGTAGAGAAGGTCGTTTTCTAACCAAAATCTTTTGGTCTTACCTTCTCTAGCCAACTCCACCAACTTCTTAGCTAATGGATCGTGATGCAACCCTTCCTTGATGATATGCATAATATCTCCTTCAACCATAGAAATGGCCGCTAACTCAGCCTTGCGACTCAGCGCATTTGCTACCACATTAGTCTTGCTTGACTTGTATTCGAATTCAAAATCAAACTCAGCCAAGAAGTCTTGCCACCTAGCTTGTTTGGGGCTTAACTTCTTTTGAGTTTGGAAGTAGCTTGTAGCCACATTGTCTGTCTTGACGATGAAGTGTGAACCAAGCAAGTAGTGACGCCAAGTTCTCAGACAATGCACCACCGCAGTCATCTCCTTCTCTTGGACAGTGTATCGCCTCTCTGTATCATTCAACTTGCAACTCTCAAAGGCAATAGGATGTCCTTCTTGCATCAGAACTCCTCCAATAGCGTAGTCAGAAGCATCAGTGTGGACTTCAAACACCTTTGAGTAGTCGGGTAGTGCTAGTACTGGTCCTTCTGTGATAGCAGCCTTCAACTCATCAAAAGTCTTTTGACATTCCTTTGACCATTCCCAAGAGTGGTTCTTCTTGAGAAGATCAGTTAATGGTGCAGCCTTGGCAGAGTATCCCTTGATAAACCTTCGATAGTAATTAGCCAACCCAAGGAATGACCTCAATTCAGATACCTTGTTCGGAGGTTCCCACTCTTTGATAGCCTTCACTTTTCCTTGATCTGTGCAGAGAGTTCCATCTTTAATGATGTGTCCCAAGAAGTGGACTTCGTCCCTTACAAAGGAACACTTTTCCTTCTTCACATAAAAAGAACACCAAACTTAAAACTTTTAGAAAACTAAAAATAAGTTTTCGAAAATAATAAAAAAATAACAAGAGAACACCAAACTTAAAAGTTTGACACGAGATTTAATCAAAGAAAAATTATTTTTGAAAAAGTTTTAAAAGGAAGATACCCAATTACCAAGAACATAAGCACAACTCTCTAGCCAACTGAGCTATAAATTTAACGTGTTTTAAAAAAAGTATTTAATGTATATAAATTTTTATTTTGAATATTGATAATTTGAAAACGCACAAGAAAAACAAGAAAATACACAGAACAGGAAAAACTAAAAATCAAACAAGAGAAATAGCAAGAACAACTTGAAGTTCAAGAAAGAACAATGAAAACAAATTCGAAAATTTAAAAGAGAATAAAAACATGCAATTGACACCAAACTTAAAATATGAAACTAAACTCAAACAGAAAAACTCAATTATTAGATTATAAAAATTTTCGAAAAATTTAAAAAGAGAAAATAAGGATTAAGAAAAAAAATTTCAACCAAAAGCAATAATAGAAGACGCAATTTTAGTGACTCTAAACTAAAAAGATAAATTCTTCCTAATCTAAGCAACAAAATAAACCGTTAGTTGTCTAAACTCGAACAATCCCCGGCAATGGCGCCAAAAACTTGGTGCACGAATTGTGAATCACACTTTTCACAACTCGTACCACTAACCAGTAAGTGCACTGGGTCGACCAAGTAATACCTTACGTGAGTAAGGGTCGATCCCACAGAGATTGTCGGCTTGAAGCAAGCTATGGTTATTTTGTAATTCTTAGTCAGGAAATCAATGATAAGAGTGATTATAATTATGAAGAGTAAAAAGCATAAATTAAATAATACTTGATATGCAGTAATGGAGAACATATTGAGGTTTTGGAGATGCTCTGTCTTCTGAATCTCCGCTTTCCTACTGTCTTCTTCTTCACGCACGCAAGACTCCTTCCATGGCAAGCTGTATGTTGGTAGATCACCGTTGTCAATGACTACCATCCGTCCTCTCAGTGAAAATGGTCCAAATGCGCTGTCACCGCACGGCTAATCGTCTGTCACTACGCCCAGCACTCGTGAGTTTGAAGCTCATCACAGTCATCCCATCCCAGATCCTACTCGAAATACCACAGACAAGGTTTAGACTTTCCAGATATCAGGAATGACCGCCAATAATTCCAGCCTATACCACGAAGATTCTGATCTCACGGATTCGAATGCTCTGTTGTCAGGAGATGCAATCAAACGCGTGAACCAGGAATCAAAGAGATACACACTCAATCTAAGGTAGAACAGAAGTGGTTGTCAGGCACGCGTTCATGGGTTGAGAATGGTGATGAGTGTCACAGATCATCACATTCATCATGGTTAAGTGCGAGTGAATATCTTAGAACAGAGACAAGCGTGTTTGAATAGAAAACAGAAGTAATTGTATTAATTCATCGAGACACAGCAGAGCTCCTCACCCCCAATCATGGAGTTTAGAGACTCATGCCATAGAGATACAATGTAAAACGTGAAAATGTCATGATGTCCAATATAAATCTCTAAAAGTTGTTTAAATACTAAACTAGTAACCTAGGTTTACAGAAAATGAGTAAACTATGATAGATAGTGCAGAAATACACTTCCGGGGCCCGCTTGGTGTGTGCTGGGGCTGAGACTTGAGCTTTACACGTGCCTAGGCTGTTTCTGGAGTTAAACGCCAGGTTGTAACCTGTTTTGGGCGTTTAACTCCAACTTGTAACCTGTTTCTGGCGTTTAACGCCAGAATAGAGCATGAAACTGGTGTTAAACGCCAGTTTATGTCGTTTGTCTTTGAGCAAAGTACGGACTATTAAATATTGCTGGAAAGTCCTG
Source organism: Arachis ipaensis (assembly GCF_000816755.2). Lineage (NCBI taxonomy): Eukaryota > Viridiplantae > Streptophyta > Magnoliopsida > Fabales > Fabaceae > Arachis > Arachis ipaensis. The sequence continues at coordinate 34,785,153 of NC_029791.2, forward strand.
GATGTCTACTTTCCAACGCAGTTAAGAGCACGCCATTTGGTCTTCTGTAGCTCCAGAAAATCCATTTCGAATGCAGGGAGGTCAGAATCCAATAGCATCTGCAGTCCTTTGTCAGCCTCTGAATCAGATTTTTGCTCAGGTCCCTCAATTTCAGCCAAAAAATACCTGAAATCACAGAAAAACACACAAACTCATAGTAAAGTCTAGAAATGTGAATTTTTCTTAAAAACTAATAAAAATATACTAAAAACTAACTAAATCATACTAAAAATTATCTAAAAACAATGCCAAAAAGCGTATAAATTATCCGCTCATCAAAAGTCTAAAGTGATTTTAGATTTTTTAGGTTGATTCGGTGTCTTGTATCTTGTACTAGTGAGTTACCCTTTTCTTAGTTGGGTTAGCACTAAGAGTGAAGAGTTAGGTATTGGCATAACCAAGTCAAGTTAGGTTAGAACTTGAGTGTTAAAGGATTATGTTAATCCTGTGGAATTGGTGTATGTAATACTTTAACTATAGTAGAAATTTTACCACTGTTGTGGTGGGGACTGGACGTAGGTTGCATTGCACAAGAAAACTGAACCAGGATACATCATGGTGTCAGCTTCTCTCTTCCGTTCTCTGTTCTGTTTTCTGATATTCATGAGACAAAACGAAATTGTCTCATAAATTTTTCGCTGCTGAGTTCAAACAGAATCAGAATTGAAAGTTTGTTTTAAAGGGTTATTTCATTAAAGTAAAAGAAGGTCATAGATTCAACCCCCCTTCTCTAAGCCTTCTACAATCTTCAATTGGTATCAAGAGCCTTGGTCTCAAAAATCAAGCTTCACCACTTGGAGCAAAGGTCCAATGGCGAACAATTAGGGCACAACCACAGTTACATACACTCTAACTGAAGGCCAGTCAAACAATAGTCCTCCCTTCTTCAACGGGAAGAACTATGCCTACTGGAAAGAGAGGATGATGATCTTCATTCAATCCATTAACTACAACATATGGAAGATTGTTGTAAGCGATCCCAAGATTCCAACAAAAATAAGTGCTGATGGTATGGTGACTCCAAAAGAAGAAGCTAAATGGAATGATGACGACAAGAAGAAAATGGAGCTGAATGCTAAAGCCATCAACCTTCTTCATTGTGGATCCTTCTCAAGAGCTTATTGCTGAAAACGAAAGATTAAATGAAATGATTAAAAGGCTGAATGGTGATTTAGCAAAATTTGCTCAAAGTTCTAGTAACTTAGACAAATTACTTGCAAGTTAAAGACCATTGTTTGAAAAATCTAGTTTAGGTTATGTAACCAAGGAAAGTGCAGTTTTTAATGATTCCTCTATGAAATTTGTGGCTTCTTCATCAAAAACCAAATCCAATTCCAACAAACCTAGTCTTGGATATGCTCCCACACATGAGAAGGAATTTGATGAATTTTACACCAGTGAAACTGAGCCATCATAAAAAACTGAACTTACTTCAAATAGGTCAGGTTTGGGATACATTTCGAATAATGAGGTTGCTTTCAAAAATCTACCATTTTACAACAAAATCTCACATTCAAAAAGTCCAAAAGCTTTCAAAAATTCTGGTTGGAATGCTTTTGCAAAGAGGAAAAATAATAACCAAAATCAGTTTGTCAAAAGAAATGCACCTCCTCCAAAAACCAGAAAATTTCAGTCTTTTAATCATTTTCAACATAATAACTCATATCAATTTTAGAAATATGCATAAGAAAATTATTACTTTAACTAAAAAGTTTGGTCACTCATATGCACAATGCTTCATTGAAAAAAGAATTGTAGGAAACCAAATTTACAATGTTATTTGTGATTTCAATGCACTTGGGCAACTAAGATGGATTAACTTCAAAGGATCCAAATTAATTTGGATACCTAAGGTTACTTGAAGTTTTTATTGCATATTTGCCTAGCATCCAAGAACAAAAGGAATATGTGGTACTTGGATAGTGGATACTCAAGGCAAATGACTGGAAGGTCAACTTTTTTCATCAAACTAAACAAGTATGATGGAGGCTTTGTGACCTTTGGAGATGATGGGAAAGGTAAAATAGTTGTTGTTGGAAAAGTAGGTAATAACAACTCTACTTTCATTGATGATATCTTTTTGGTAAATAGCATGAGGCACAATCTTTTGAGTATAAGTCAATTATGTGATAAGCATTGTAATAATGAAAAGACCAACGAAGTACTTTTTATTGCTAAGCATTGTAATAATGTGAATGGACTTACCCTTGATGAACTAAAAGATCAAAATGTAGCTTCTTTTCATTCTAAAGAATCTAAAAAGTGGCTATGGCACAAGAGATTGAGTCATGCAAGTATGTTTCAAATAAACAAACTTGTCAAGAAAGGTTTAGTAAGAGGTCTTCCTTTGATAAGGTTTGACAAAGACATCACTTGTGATGCTTTCCAAATGGGAAAACAAACAAAAAGTTCATTTAAATCAAAGGAAGACATATCTACTAAAAGACCACTTGAGTTGCTACATATTGATTTATTTTCCAACAAGAACTCAAAACTTAGGTGGTAAACGTTATGGTTTAGATATTGTGGATGACTATTCTAGGTTTGGTTGGGTTTTATTTCTTGCACACAAAAATGAAGTCTTTTCGGCCTTTGAAGCTTTTAGCAAGAAAATTCAAAATGAAAAGGATTTAAAGATCTCTTCTATAAGAAGTGATCATGGAACTAAATTTGAAAATCAATTATTTGAATCTTTTGTGAGGAATTTGGAATATCTCACAACTTCTCTTGTCCAAGGACACCACAACAAAATGGTGTTGTGGAAAGAAGAAATAGAAGCATTCAAGAAATGACAAGAGCTATGCTTTGTGAGAGCAATATTCCAAAATTCCTTTGAGCTGAAGCCGTTAACACAGCTTGCCACATTTTGAATAGAACTATCATAAGGAAACTTTTGAAGAAAACCCCTTATGAACTTTGGAAAGGTTATCCTCCAAACTTGGACTACTTGCACATCTTTGGATGCAAATGTTTTGTACTTAATAACAAAGATAATTTGAAAAAATTTGATCCAAAGGCATATGAGTGTTTATTTGTAGGATATTCCACAACTAATAAAGCATATAGAGTTTATCATCAAGATGCTAGGATAATTGAGGAGTTCATACATGTTACATTTTGTTATACTAACTTGGTTCAAAGTATTTTAGAAGAATGTGATGCAGGAAATCAGGTTCAAAAGGAAGATGAAACAACACAGAATCATAAAAATGAAAATTATGGACAAACTAAACCAGAAACTGCAACTGCTGAAAATCCAACAAGAGACAATTTCGTTTTGTCTCATAAATCTGAAGGAAATCCTGAAACCAACGGTTCCATGAATCCCTTGGTGATTGAATCTGCCTCCAAGTCCACCAGACCTCGTGAATGGAGATTCTTGAAGAATTATCCTGAGAAATTTGTCTCTGGGGACGTCTCTTATGGGGTTAAAACTCGGTCTTCAACTAGAAAGGCAAGTGAAGAAACAAACATTGCTCTTCTCTCTCAAATGGAGCCTCAAAATGTCAAGGAAGCTCTTGATGACCCCTTCTTGTGTAAAGACTATGGAGGATGAGCTTCATGAGTTTGAAAAGAACCATGTTTGGACATTGGTTCCTAGGCCGAATAGAAAGAAAGTGACTGGCACTAAGTGGATATTTCGGAACAAGCTAGGAGAAGATGGTAGCATTGTAAGAAACAAAGCAAGGCTAGTGGCACAAGGATATGACCAAGAAGAAGGAATAGAGTTTGATGAATTCTTTGCCCCTATTGCCCGAATGGAAGCCATAAGACTTCTCTTAGCTTATGCTGCTTTTTGTGGTTTTAAATTATATCAAATGGATGTGAAATATGCACTCTTAAATGGTGTGATAGATAGAGAAGTGTATGTGGAGCAGCCACCAGGTTTTGAAAATAAAGAATTTTCCAACCATGTTTTCAAATTATCAAAAGCTCTCTATGGTTTGAGACAAGCTCCTAAAGTTTGGTATGAGAGACATAGCTCATTTCTTTTGAAAAATGGTTTTCAAAGAGGCACCACAGACACTACTCTATTTATCAAGAATTCTAATGATTCTTTCATTCTAGTCCAAATATATGTTGATGACATTATTTTTGGGTCAGCCAATGAATCCCTTTGTACTGAATTTGAAAAACTCATAACAAGTGAATTTGACATGAGTATGATGGGTGAACTTAATTTTTTCCTTAGGCTACAAATTAAACAAACTGAAAATGGTATTTTTATTCATCAAGAGAAGTATGCCAAGAAACTAGTTAAGAAATTTGGTATGGAAAATGCCAAACCCATGGGAACTCCCATGCATCCTAATTCAAAATTAGACAAGGAGAAACTGAGAGAGATGTAGATGAGACTAGGTATAGAGGAATGATTGGCTCACTTATGTACTTAACTTCCTCTAGATCTGATATTGTGCAAAGTGTTGGAATGTGTTCAAGATTCCAATGAAAACCAAAAGAGTCTCATCTTTCTGCAGTTAAGAGGATCATTAGATATGTTCATGGCACATCCAATGTTGGTCTTTGGTATCCTAAGATTGATGATTTTTCTGCAGTTGGTTATTGTGATGCAGATTTTGCCAGTGATAGTATTGATAGAAGGAGCACATCAGGCTTATGTTGTTTCCTTGGAAAGTCCTTGAATGTTTAGTCAAGTAAGAAGCAGTCAACAGTGGCTTTATCCACTGCAGAGGCTGAGTATATAGCTGCTTCCTCTTGTTGTTCTCAACTTATGTGGTTAAAAACACAGCTTGCTGATTACAAATTAAATGCTGAAAATACTTATTGTGTGATAATATGAGTGCCATCAATATTTCTAAAAATCAAGTTTTGTACTCTAGGACTAAACATATTGAAGTGAGATTTCACTCAATAAGAGAACATGTTCAAAAGGGGGATATTAGCATTCAATTTGTTAAATCAAAGGAGCAATTAGCTGATATTTTCACTAAACCACTAGCTGAGGACAGATTTTGCATGCTTAGGACTAATCTAGGAATTTTAAGCTTTGATTCATTGTTTGAAAGTTGCTGATGCGTTTGTTGGAGTTTTTGTCTCATAAACAGATATGAGACAATTCTGGGCAAATGAAGAACCCTCTCTCCAATTAGCATTCTCTAGCCTTGTTGCACGTGCAGAATCATCTGGACCAACCTCAAAAATCTGAACATGGGTGGTCCAATATGTTTCCTTAAACCAAACCACCTCTAGGCCCAATATGAATGCTACATGATTTTTTTTGTTTTTTGGCTTGTTTGTTTTTGTTTATTTCTTTTTGTCTTTTAAGTCAAAAAGTTTCAAATTTTAAAAATTAATTTTTATTTTAATTTTTTAATAAAATCAAATCTTTCTCTTTGTGACGTCAAGTCCTTTCAAGTCAAATCAGAGGTGATGCAGTTGCATGATTTAAAAAAATTTCTTTTGGGTACGGTTACCAATACTTCTTCTTCTCCTTCCATAACTCCTCAAACTCTTTGGTTTCTCCCACTACCTTTATTGCTTCTCTTTGGTCAAAACCAGAAACTAACCAAATGAGGAAGAAAACTGCTTCAGAAAAGCCCCCTCGTGAAAATATTTTCAAGCTTCCTGCAAAACAAAAACCTTCTACCCACTCTCAAGACCGAACCTTCACTCCCTCTCCTTCTCCTCCTACCTCACCTCCTCAGTCGGATCCAATGGCTCGCACTAAGAACCCCTCAAGGTTTCCACCTTCAGCCAAGCAGACGCCACCACCAAAGGAACCTCCGTCTAAACTTGGTTTGTCAAAGCCAAGCTCTTCAAAAGGGAAACGCCCAGCTGCTACCGAACCTACCTCTGAGCCCACTCAACCTAAGACAAGGTCTGTGCCCTTGCATTCTCAGAGAGGTAAACCTCGATTCCCTATTAAATCTGTTAGAGAACCAGACATTGATCCCTTTGCTCATAAATCTCACTTCATGACATCTCATTCTAACTATAACCCTTACAGATTTAAGTCTGCCATGAATAATGACTTTTATGAAGGAGTTATTAAGTACCGTACCCTGTGTTCCTCTTTTCTTGCTGATTTACTAACTTTGAAAAAGAAAAGTTTTTCATTTGTTGAAAATTTAGAATTTTTAGACTGTAATCACCTTTTTAACATAAAAAAACCAGTGTATCCTCTTTTGGTCAAAGAGTTTTATGCTAACATGACATATCATGAAAGCAGTGTTCATTATTATGTCAAGGGCCGAGACATTGTGCTGAACAATGAAATCATCAATGATTCATTGAAATACATTGATGTTGGGACTTGTGCTTATACTTCTGTTAAGTGGGATGAAGGAGTTGGTATTTCTTTCAATGATGCTTTAGCTCATATTTGTGAACATGTTTTCTTGATTGATGGCATTACCCCCACTCACAAAGCCCTGGGATATGAATGTGCTCAATTGCACTGAATTATAAATCACATCATACTTCCTCAAAGTGGTTCGTATCAAAGGGTATCTTATACTAACACTCTTATTTTGTATACCCTGCTCACTAAAACAAAAATTTCTTTTGCTTATTTGATGGTAAGATACATGTTTGACTCTGTTAGAAGTGAGAAAGACAAAGCCCTTCCTTATGGCATGTTTCTAACTTGTATTTTTGAGCATTTTAGTGTTGACTTGTCCAATGAAGATTATGAAAATAGACATTCATATCTAAAGGGAGGTGGTGCAGTGAAACAGCAAAAAGGACCTACTCGTTCTGAAAGAGTGGTTCTAGATGATGAAGATGATGAGTTCATTCTTGAGGAATCTCCTCCTCCTTCCACTAAGGGCACTTCCATCTCCACTGGACAAAAATCTGCTCTATTTAATGTTGTTTGAGATGTGGTCCAAGAATTTGTCTCCCAATCCAATCATATGATCGCCATGAATAAGGAACAAAGGAAGCTGGTAAGAAAGCATGAGAACTTCCTCTGTAAATCAAGAGATAGAGTGGTTGTGTTCATGAAGTTCATTGATAATCTTCAACAAGATGAAGATCATATCACTGATGCTGAAGAGGAAGCTGATTCTGAGAAAAATGGTTCAGATGCCTAGATTTGTCTTATGTTGCTGCTGTCTGCTCGCTTTTGTCTCATGAAAACTGTTTCTCTTGTGTTTTTTGAACTACTTTCTATTACTCCGAATGGCTGTAATACTATAACTATTGCTGCACTTACTTTCAATTAATTTGATATTTAGACTGTGTATTAACTCTTTCTTGCAGGTTTTAAGGTGCGGTTTTTTCCTTGATCTTGCCTATTTTCCACCCTTGATGACAAAAGGGGAGTAATAGCTTCAGTAGTAGCATGAGTAGCATGAATATTGTGAATTTTTGCTGTAATTTGTAATTACTGCTGCTATAATTTTTGCATGAAAATTCATTTTGCAAATTTTGCTACTGCTGTGATTTTTTTAGCATGAGAATTTGAACTTGCTTGATATGATCTGTAGCTGTTTTTCCCTAATTACAATTGATGTTCTGTTTGGCTGCTGACATGATATGTTCAGTATTGGGCTTGACTTATGTTGCTGAAACTCTCTTAGTCAAATTGAATTGTGTGTAGCTTTTTATTGTGCTTTCTATAAGAATAATATAAACAAGAATGAAGAGAAGAGCATAAATCTAGGGAGAGCTACTCTTGAAAAGGAAAGGGGGAGCAACACAAAAGCAAGTGACAACATTCAAAGGGAAGTTTCTTAACTTTATTCAAACTCAATCCTTTTGATCATTGTTTCAATTATGTTTGTCATCAAGGGGGAGATTGTTGAGTTAAAAAATTAACTAACATAATTGATGATGACAAATATTAAATTATAGGGATAATTACCCAATCAGTTTTAATTATTTTGGTTGAGTGATGCAGGCCAAAAATTAATATAAAGCAACAGCCCAATTGGATGGAAAATATAAACAAGGCTGGTGGGCTACAAATCAATAACAGCCCAAAGGAATCAAAGCAACGAAATCAGATGGGCAAAAGAAATCAAACGGGTTGCATGAATCATAACCAAACCTAGCCCGATTTCATCTCTCAAGCAAATTCCTCCAAATTTCTTTTACCAAAAGCAACGTTCACTTTTTCCCTCTTCAGTCAGAACTCAGAAAAAGAGAGAGAAAGCTTCGTCTCTAAGCTGTTCACCAAAGAAGAAAGAAAGAGAAGGTTAAGCAAGAAAGTTTGAGGTCTAATCACCCAAATCAAACCAAATCAAGCTAAGGTAAAAGTTAAAGGTAACTTATTTCCTCTTGCATGCATCGTGCTTTCTTCTTCTCTTCCCCAACTCTCTGCCAATCCGAATCGGGATACATGGGAAAGATGACCTCTGATCAACACTGCTATAAATCTATGGTCAAAAGTGTGTCGTAGGGACCAAGTAGTATTTCAATGGCTAAGATCTGGGTTTACCATTGAAAATATTTGTTTCTGCTGTCCTGTGACTTTTGGTCAACAAACAAGGTCAGAACTAAAGCTTCTAATTTGGGGATTAACTGGAGAAAGTGAGATGGTGAGATGGTGAAGCACACAGCTCGAGGGTTAACTTAGGAGAGAGTAACTCAACAACATGCAAGGAGATACAAAAGAAGATTTTTCATCATTCAGAAAGCAAGGAGAGAGAACCAGTGTTTTGAGGCTTATGTTCTGAGAAGAGTTCTCTGAAGAAGTTCATCAACTTGGACAGTACTTCCTAGTCAAAGGAGCATTCCGTCAGAATGAGGAACTAAATCAGAGGCAAGCAAATCTGGTTTATCACATAGCAAAGAGGCTGTTGAAGCATCAATCTCCTTCATGATTTATAGATTATAATTTTCTTTTTAATGTTTATCTTTCTGTAATTTCTTGAGGTAAAAGGCTGAATGAGAGAGTCATTGAAAGAGCCTAAGAGTAGAAAGAGACAGAGAGATACACTTGAGTGAAAAGGCTAGAGTGATTTCAGATTTCTTTAGGTTGATTCGGTGTCTTGTATCTTGTACCAGTGAGGTACCCCTTTCTTAGTTGGGTTAGCACTAAGAGTGAAGAGTTAGGTATTAGCATAACCAAGTCATGTTAGGTTAGAACTTGAGTGTGAAAGAATTGTGTTAATTCTGTGGAATTGGTGTATAGTGGAAATTCCACCACTGTTGTGGTAGAGACTGGATGTAGGTTGCATTGCACAAGGCAACCGAACCAGGATATATGATGGTGTCAGCTTCTCTCTTCCATTCTCTGTTCTATTTTCTGATATTCATGAGACAAAATGAAATTGTCTCATAAATTTTTTACTGCTGAGTTCAAACAGAATCAGAATTGAAAGTTTGTTTTAAAGGGTTATTTCATTAAAGTAAAAGAAGGTCATAGATTCAACCCCCCTCTTCTCTAAGCCTTCTAAAACCTTCAATTGGTATTAGGAGCCTTGGTCTTAAGAATCAAGCTTCACCGCTTGGAGCAAAGGTCCAATGGCGAACAATTTAGGCACAACCACAGTTGCATACACTCTAACTGAAGGCCAGTCAAACAATAGGCCTCCCTTCTTCAACAGGAAGAACTATGCCTACTAGAAAGAGAGGATGAGGATCTTCATCCAATCCATTGACTACAACATATGGAAGATTGTTGTAAGCGGTCCCAAGATTCCAACAAAAACAAGTGTTGATGGAGTGGTGACTCCAAAAGAAAAAGCTGAATGGAATGATGACGACAAGAAGAAAACGGAGCTGAATGCTAAAGCCATCAACCTTCTTCACTATGCTATCAGATTTGAAAACGGAGCTGAATGACTCCAGGTTACACACAAAGGCACTAAACAAGTCAAAGAAACGAGGATTGATATGCTGCAAAAAGAGTACGAGATGTTTAATATGAAGGATGGAGAAGGTATTGATGAAGTGTTTGAGAGATTCTCAATCATAATCAACAACCTTGATGCTATGGGTACAAACTACTCAAAATAAACCCTAGTGAGAAAACTCCTTAGAAGCCTCACAAAGGAATGGGAAACTACTACCACTGTCCTAGCCGAGAGCAATAATCTAAGCCCTATAACATATGATGAGCTGAGAGGAAAACTCCTTGCCTATGAAACCACACACACAAACCAGGACTCAAAGAAAAAGCGAACAGCCCTCAAGTCAAAAATAGAATCAAAAGAGAGTGAGTCTAGTGATGGTATTTCAGATGATGAATTTATGTTTTTTGTTAGGAGACTTAGAAGGATGATGAAGAACAAAGACAAGTACAAGGGTTCAAGCTCAAAGGAACACAAGATGGACTTGAGCAAGGTAACTTGTCATCATTGCAAGGAGGCTGGACATTTTAAGCTCAACTATCCAAAGCTCTAGAAGGAGGACAAAGGGAAGAAAGAAAAGAAGAGAGTGCTCATGGCATCTTGGGAGGAGCTTGAGAATGACTCGAATGAGGAAGAAGATTCTGAAGCTGAAGATAAAATCTGCTTCATGGCTAGTAATGATCATCTTGATGAGGTAAATTACTATGACTTGTCCATAGATGATTTACATGCTATAATTGATGATCTTACACTAAATTCCTCAAAACCGTTGGATAAATACACTAAATGCAAATCTGAAAAAGATATGTTGAAAGCTGAAAATAATTTTTTGAGAGAAAAGGTGAAGGAAACTGAATGTGCTTTGGATATTATTGAAGAAAACAAATTTTTAAAATCTGAACTTGAAAAATTAAAGGGAAAGCACATTGTGGATCCTTCTCAAGAGCTTATTGCTGAAAACGAAAGATTAAATGAAATTATTAAAAGGCTGAATGGTGATTTAGCAAAATTTGCTCAAAATTCTAGTAACTTGGACAAATTACTTGCAAGTCAAAGACCATTGTTTGAAAAATCTGGTTTATGTTATGTAACCAAGAAAAGTGCAGTTTTTAATAATTCCTCTATGAAATTTATGGCTTCTTCATCAAAAACCAAATCCAATTCCAACAAACTTGGTCTTGGATATGCTCCCACACATGAGAAGGAATTTGATGAATTTTACACCAATGAAACTGAATCATCATCAAAAACCGAACCTACTTCAAATAAGTCAGGTTTGGGATACATTTCGAATAATGAGGTTGCTTTCAAAAATCTATCATTTTGCAACAAAATCTCACATTCGAAAAGTCCAAAAACTTTCAAAAATTATAATACATAATTAAACATATACATAAAATATTTAATCTGATATTATATTAAAATTAAATTAAAAATATATAAAAATTTTAATTATTTTAAGAAAAAAGAGAAAATTTAATTATAATGATGATG
>NC_029791.2:34796737-34798135 GCF_000816755.2 Arachis ipaensis
AATGATGGGGAGATATGATTAATACATATAGTTCGTTTAGCTGGTTGTAGAGTTTTAAAAAACGTGCAAGGAGGGGGAGGATTTGACATCTGCGATGTGTTTGGAATAGATGTCAATTTCTTCTATTTTTCTTTTGTTATAAAATGCTATTTATAAATCGGTCTCTTTCTAAAGTAAATTTAATTTTTTGCCTAGTCCTTCAAGATCCATATTATACTTTAATTTTACCACTGAAAAAGCGTCCCTGAATGATATTCACATCATGTTAAGCCAGTAAAACTTCTGATTTATTGTTATATTTTCCACTTATATCAATATGTATTTACTAAAGATTGGAGAAAAAAAGTACGTAGTTTTGTAAGATACATTCTAAAATGGAATTATAATATTATTCAATGTTCAATATCTATATGATAAATTCATGAGGATCTTTAAAGTTTAAAAGTATTTTCTAGAGACAAAATAATATCTCTTTTAGAGTATTTTATCATCTTGATACTTTTTAAATTGGCAAAAGATTGTAATTTAAATTAAAAACTTTAGATATTCCCTTAACCTTCTTCGATGAGACTCCAATTGAATTCCCTATTTCACTTAAGAATATAAAATATTTTTTTTACAAATTTTTTTAGGATTATGTAATAACTCATAATAAATATCCTATCAATTTAAAAACTATAGATATTCAACTAATTTTTTTAAACAAGACTTAGACTGAATATCTCCACCAATATAAGAATTTTAGCTATTTTTTTTCTTAAGCTTTTTTCATGACGATAGTACTAGATCAGATTACGAAAAAATTATATAAAGCACAAAGACTCATAGTGTTTACATGAAATTAACAATTCAGTTCAAAAACTTATCATAGTTTTTAGTTAGTTCAAAAATTCTATCAAATGAACACGAACTATCCTTAGATTTACATGTATGTAATCTACACTATGGATGCGCAAGAAAGCCCTAGATTACAAACTATTTCGTCTTTCTTCTATAAGTATTGACTTATGGGGTGAAAATACCAATGAAAATATTTCTTATTAGATGCATCTTTTCTTGTGTTTTCGTCCACTCTTTTATAAGGGTCTTGTATATATAGTCCTAAGGCATTCAAAAACCGTTGGACACCCTTTTTCACACACTGTCACCTTTTATCATAATTTGTAAGAAGGTATAAAGGAAAAATTCTTTTTTCTTGTGCCACTGTCTTTTATCCTTTTGGTAGTTACGTATTATATTTTGTACTCAAACGTCAAAAGACGCCTTCAAATGGTTTAGCTTGTTGGTTATATTGGAATTCAGAAATGTTTGATAACCAAAGAAAATTAGTTTGTTTTATTTAGCATTTATTAATTGTTGTGACAATTAATGAATACTAAATAAGCCTGATTGTTTTTT
>NC_029791.2:34798961-34799733 GCF_000816755.2 Arachis ipaensis
CTTCGGTTAATTTTCATTGGGGTTTGTACTTGTGACAAAACCATATCTTAATTTGATGCGAGAGTTGTTTGTTGGTTTGGAGCTATGCTTACAACCAAGTAATTCTTTTCTTTAGGAAAAAAATCTAGACCATCGAGCAAAACCTCGCAACCAAATTAATGATGCCGTTGCCGAGGATTGCAATGGTGCTATGCTATTGGCTATTGTATATATTGTGAATAGCTTGATTTTTTTTTTTTTTTTTTTGTCTCTCTAGCATTATCGATTTGAATTAAACCGTTACAGTCATAATCCATGTTTTGCTATGATACTTTTGGAGGTTGAAATTTTTCATTCCCTTAAATTTTATTCGCAAGTGAGAGAATGACATAATTTTGGAGGTATACTATTACTTGGGGGCAGAAGTTCTAACATGAATTGTTTACTTAGATATAGTTTCTGAAGTTACTTTCTCAGATTTGGCATTCACCTAGTTTGTTTATATTATTTTAGGAAAAAAAATTCTTATTGCATTGAACACTTGAGAAAATGTTAAATAGTAAACGATGAAATTATTAAATTATATTTGAGTGTGTATAATAATCAAAACTCAATTAGAGGTATGTGAAACTAACAATATCACCGTTTTATATGATGACAACACAAATATAAGTTTAAGAATTTGATTGATTCTGAGAAATATATATGAAGTGATCTAGAGGACAAATGCTTAGATATTTTTCAAGATATACACATACCGAAAATCATACTAATCTATAGTAACCGAAGATTA
>NC_029791.2:34799758-34814515 GCF_000816755.2 Arachis ipaensis
CTTATAAATCCAGAAAATCGTATCAAAGAATAGTAGAGCATTCATAGCTTATCTGAATGCACATCATATCATTAAATCATCAAAGCATTGTGCACAGATACATAATGTTCAAGGATATATGAAGGAAAATAAATGCAACAATGCAAAAAAGAAAATCTAAGCCTATATGACCACATGAGCTCCCCTGAGTCCAATATTCTCTTTCTGAGAACATAATCTGAATAGTTAACTATTAATGCTCTCTTAGGGTGTCATCTTAGCCAAATTGTTGCATCTGAACGCATCAAACTCTGCAGCTACATTGCGTGTAATGCTCGTTGAGAGTCTAAGGCCTGTCTTCAGTGTTCTGCATTGGAGACTCAAAATAGATAACTTCAAGAGATAGTTCTTTGAAGTGAGGTGAAGAATGTATATTTGAGTTGATGGAGAGGTAGATGAAGAATGAGAGAGTCAGATAGATCAAACACTTTTCTGGTTTTCTACTTGAATAACTGAGGACTAAGTGAGAAAGGGGTGAACTCAATCTACAATCTATGTAGTCCACAATCTTCTGAAATGGCATCCAAAAAACAAGCATGTGATCATTCCTGATGAGAAGAGTGGTTGAGTGCACCTATCGTTCGAACGTGTACAACAAAAACCGAGTTATAGCTCATCTTAACTAACGGATCACCTTGATATCTGGAAACTAAGATAATATAGTTGCCAAAACAAGCATGAGATCATTACTTATTGATTTCTCGTACCTCTTTTATACTCAATAACTTGAGGGCATATGCTTGAGGGGATCTTAGGTAAGGAAGTCTTTTGAGGTATCTCAATTTGATATCCAAATGGAGCTATAGTGATTTATGAAGTTCTGATACTTATTAGTTAGAAGCAGCTCATAAATGTTCTTCCTTATATAAGATTACTATCTTGAATTGACCACTTTTGAGATTTAGATTAATATGTTCTATAAGGAGAGAATCAGCTCTTGAAAGCGATCTGGGGTCATTTATATCAGATATCTCAAACTAGTGAGTCTTGTCAATCTAATGTTATGTAAGTATACTTGATACAATTTCAGAGAATTTTCCAAAAATGCCTAATCTTCAAAAATTGAGATAAAGGAAAAGGATATCAAGTTTAAAGCCCTTTACCTCTAACCTCATAAGGATAACTGGAAGGCATGGAGATATCATCGTTACTCTACCTCATTCACACATTCCTTGATGATTCTTCTTGGATCAGAGGTGTCTTAATGAAGGCGTGATCAAGGATCTAGTTGTGCCTATAACTATACCCCTTTTCCTTTTTTACTTGAAGTACAGCACTCAGCTAACCAAGAAATTAATCATGCTACTTTTGGTCACTTCTTATCCTCATGAGGTATTTCTTCAGTCTGCACAAGCTATGACCAGAAGAGAATGATGATCGTTTGGGACTGAGACTGAATGACTTTCCCCTGATCTATTCTTCTACAACCATTAGGACGCTCAACTTCTTAGAAGACCATGTTCGAATATGAATTAAAATCGACAAAAGGTGAATTAGAAGGGGGTTAAATCATGCTTGGACATTTTTCTTAAAATTCGTGAACTATAAACACTTATCAAGTCTGAGAACTTGTAGGCTAATGTTAGCCTCTTTTTCAACAGATCCTTGGCTTGTATATTAAAACAACTTCTAAGTTTAATGTTGGTAAGACAATAATTGCTGAGATACATGAATTGCTCTAATGAACAACCCAGATATACAAGAAAGCTTTTAAAGTCTTAGCAGACGTTATATCAGTGTGAAAGAAGTTCCGAGGTATCTAGTATCTACAGTCTTTGAACGTATTATACAAATCTCTTCATATAAATTATAAAATAAACCTAATACATAAAAGGCGACGACTCTGGTGGCTTTGTTTACGGTGACTATAGATGACTAGGTATTGACCTGCCAATAACAATACGACAGCTGTGAGGTTTCACAAGATCATTATCTATGTACTTATAAGGTAAACGATATTATGCATAGTCCAAGGATAATAATAAATTATTTTTTACTGCAGAAATAAATAAAGAATTTTAAAAAATGGGTAAGACTAAAAGGGTAATTGCATGTTGGATTAAATTGCTTCCACGATACCAGTGGTGTGGAAGCAATTGTTCATTGTCGGCAGCAGTTTTGAGGTGCACGAACACAAGCCACAAATACAGGGAAATGAATGTAATATACTACATGATGTTACAAATTGTTGTTTTGGTTCTCTACTTCAACTTGAAATTCTGTGTGTTGGAGGTGCACTTGTGCAGCCATGGAAGCAAGGTGAAATTGTGTAGGAAAGAGGGTGTGAAATTGTGCAGCCATGGAAGCAAGGTGAAATTGTGTAGGAAAGAGGGTGTGAAATTGTGCAACCATGGAAGCAATTGTTCATCGTATATTGAAAAAGAGGGTATGAGTTGCTTGATGGGCTTTACTTTAGGAAAGATTGACATTTTGAAAGTGGAGTAGAAAAATTTTCAGCGACAAAATTATTGGGACAACTCTATTGAAGGGGGTTAGTTGTTAATTTCATATAAGTGTGAGACTCGTTATTGTGGCCGAAAATGAACATGGATTCGACGGTGTAGTTGGACAAGAGGAGAGATCATTGTTAGGATAAGGAGCGGAGAAATGACGGAAGAGAGGACCGGCAGAGAGTTATTAGGTGGCCGCGGTCGAGGAAGAGACGACCAATTTAGGGTGCCAATAAGCAGAGTGAACTAGTGTGGTTGGTTCCATATTATTGGGGCCACTGCTTGCGGTGATTCCACTCTCAATGAGCTGCCACGAGCTTCAAACCAAAGCCTTCCAAGTGTGGCGGTGGCAACAAATAGAACCCAAAAAATGATTTTTGTTGTGATAAGTTCAAAGTACGTGGATGCCCATTCAATATATGGGCGGTTTGAAGCTTCCAAGCCAAAATGAAAATAAATGAAATGTTGAATGCTTGGACCTTTGTATCTATAAATAGGAGGCTAAAGCCTCAGGAAACGTACAGTAATAATAAAACTAATATATTCCCTCTCTCTCTTTCTTACTATAAAGCACACATACAATTACAAATATTTCTATTTCTCTCTCTCTCTATAGTAATAAAACAAATGCAATTCTCTCTCTCTTTACTTTTAATACTTCTTTCTATCTTTACATATATATACGTATTACAACATATAATATTAATGTATATATATAAATTATTATTGAGCTAATTATATAGAGTCTTCTATTTACATATTTTTATATTTACATCTTCCTTATTTATTTAGTTGTTTTACAACACGTTATCAGCACGAGACTCTGATCAAATTTTTAGGAAGACTCAAGTAACAAATTTTTCATTATGTCGAAACTCTCTCATCTTGAATTCAATGCTCTTGATATATCTGGAAACAATTATTTATCATGGATATTAGATGCTGAAATCCATCTTGATTCAATGGATCTTGGAGATACCATTAAGGCTGAAAATAATGCATCCCAGAAGGATAAAGCTAAAGCCATGATTTTTCTTCGTGGTCATCTTGACGAAAGATTGAAAAATGAATATCTTACATTAAAAGATCCTGCAGATCTTTGGAAAGACCTTAAAGAAAGGTATAATCATCAGAAAATGGTGATACTTCCTCAAGCCCGATATGAATGGACGCATTTGCGTTTACAAGATTTCAAATCTATAAATGAATATAATTCTGCAATGTTTCGAATCACCTCACGAATGAAATTGTGTGGGGAAAAAATAACTGATCATGATATGTTGGAGAAAACTTTCTCAACCTTCCATGCCTCGAATGTGCTCCTGCAGCAACAGTATCGAGAGAAAGGGTTTAAAAAATATTCTGAGTTAATTTCTTGCCTTCTTGTTGCTGAACGCAACAATGAGTTGTTATTGAAAAATCATGAAGCGCGCCCAGCTGGCGCTGCCCCATTTCCTGAAGTAAATGTGGCAAATTACCCCAGAAGAGGTAAATGGCAAGGTTTTAATAATAAGAAAAATTATGGAAGGAAAAAGAATTATGTTCAAAAGAGAGGATCTCACCAGAAGTGGGATAGAGAAAGGAATATCGGGTAGAATAAATCAACAGAGGATAAGTATTTCCGTTGTGGTGGAAAGGGCCATTGGTCACGTACCTGTCGTACCCCAAGGCACCTAGTCGATCTTTACCAGGCATCTTTGAAAAAGGACGACAAAGGAAAGGAAACAAATTTTGTCTCAAATGATGCTGAGAACTCCACCACTCATTATGATGTATCTGATTTCTTTGAAGATCCTGAAGAAAATTTTGGTCATTTGATCAATGATGGAATAGTTTAATATGTGGGACTGTGAAGTATATATGTAAATAAATAATGTAAAGAACTTATTGTTAAGTTTTATTTTCTATATTGATGCATTTAGATCCTCGATCAGGGCAATGTGAACTAGAAGTTCAAAAGATTATACATTTGCAAAGAATAGCAAATGAATTGCCTGATGCATTTTCCGATGCAAAGAGGATTGCCAAGTCGTATATACCAGCGAAAAATGCTCCAATTCGAATTGATGTCCCAGTAGGACAAGTAGCCACTGAAGCAAATTCACGCCAGAAGCGTGGCAAGGCGAAAAATGCCCCAATTCGAATTGATGTCCCAGTTGGACAAATTGCCACTGAAGCAAATACACGCCAGAAGCGCGGCAGGCCTGTCGGTTCCAAAGATAAAAATCCTCAAAAGAGAAAAGAGGTAAATATTCCTGTGGAAAAAGACATAGTAAAGACACCTGCAGTTGTCCAAAATTCTGATATAACGCCAGAAGACGTTCAGGTACCTAAAAATTGTGAAAATGACGAGATCTCGATAAATTATGTCTTTACAGGAGAGAAATGGGACCGAAATAAGACAATTGTCAATGAAATATTTGCATATAATGTGGCATTAGATATCATGCATGAAAGTAAGGATCTTGAGCCAAGATCAGTCGAAGAATGTCGACAAAGGAATGATTGGCCAAAATGGAAAGAAGCCATGAAGGCTGAATTAGACTCACTTGCAAGACGTGAAGTCTTTGGACCTGTAGTCCGTACACCTGAAGATGTAAAACCTGTTGGATATAAGTGGGTATTTGTGAGAAAACAAAATGAGAAAAATGAAGTTGTGCGCTATAAAGCCCGACTTGTGGCACAAGGTTTTTCACAAAGGTCCGGTATAGATTATGAAGAAACGTATTCCCCTGTAGTGGATGCGATAACATTGCGTTATTTGGTCAGTTTATCTGCATATCATAAACTGCATATGCATTTAATGGATGTGGTAACAGCCTATTTATACGGCTCATTAGATCGGGATATCTATATGAAAGTCCCTGAAGGACTAAAGATATCTAAACCATCCAATGAATATTCGCAAGGGTTATACTCAGTCAAATTGCAAAGATCTTTATATGGTCTAAAGCAATCTGGACGAATGTGGTATAATCGTCTTACTCAGTATCTGGCCAAGAACGGTTTCAAGAATGATGATATATGCCCATGTATTTTCATAAAGAAAACTGCTTCTGGATTCATTATAATTGCTGTGTACGTTGATGATTTAAATATCATTGGGACTCCTGAAGAGATTCCAACAATTATAAAAACTCTAAAAGAAGAGTTTGAGATGAAAGATCTTGGAAAGACTAAATTTTGTCTCGGCCTGCAGATCGAGCATACAAAAGATGGGATCTTTATTCATCAAACAACATGCACAGAAAAGATCTTGAAGAGATTTTATATGGATAAGTCACATCCATTAAGTACCCCAATGATTGTAAGATCTTTAGATGTGAAAAAGGATCAATTCCGTCCTAAAGAAGAGAATGAAGATATCCTTGGTCCTGAAGTACCATATCTTAGTGCCATTGGAGCGCTAATGTATCTTGCTAATAATACGCGACCTGACATATCATTCGCAGTGAATTTACTAGCAAGATATAGTTCCTCTCCAACCAGAAGACATTGGAGTGGAATCAAACAAATTTTTCGATATCTTCATGGAACGGTTGATATGGGATTGTTTTATCCCTATAGATCCAAGTCACAACTAGTTGGCTATGCAGATGCTGGATACCTGTCTGATCCACATAAAGGGAGATCTCAAACAGGATACTTATTCACATATGGTGGTACAGCTGTATCATGGAGGTCCACGAAACAAACGATAGCAGCAACCTCCTCTAATCATGCTGAAATACTGGCGATTCATGAAGCTAGTCGCGAGTGTTTTTGGCTGAGGAGTCTGATTGATCATAAGATAGCTCCAACTGTCCTGTTTGAAGATAATACAGCATGCATTGCTCAACTTAAGGGTGGATACATCTGACAAACCCCAATTTGACGGTTTGTTTTGCATTGAATTTAGAGTATTCTGATAACCTTTTGTCACATTTAACCTAGGAATTAGCATGATTTTGTTATCTCTCCCATATTTGTGCTTAAGTGTAAAAACATGCTTTTTAAGCCCTATTTTAATGAATTCTAGTTCTTCTTTGATTCCATAAGATGCCTTGATGTGTTTACTAATAATTCCAGGATTGAAATAGGCTAGGCATGGATCAAAGGAAGCAAGGAAGGAAGCATACAAGTGGAGAGAGGCATAAAAAGGCAAAGAAGCAAAGTCAGCCATAGTTAGTTTCTAGAGAGAGAAGCTCTCTCTTCTCTCTAGAATTAGGATTAGAATTAGGTTTAGTTTTTAGATCTAGGTTTTCATCTTTGCATTCTTCCATTTCTATCTCTCAATTCTTTGTTGCTACATTCAATCTTCTTCTATTCCTTTGTTGTAATTTCCTTTATGTTGTTCTTATACTTTGTTGTAGATCTAGTATTGTTCCTTCTACATTCTTCCAATTCAATAAGAGATAATTCATAATAAATGTGTCTTCTTTGCTTTTCTATTGTTGATCTCTTGTTTTTGTAGTTGTAGATTCCTTTAATTCTTGCATTTAATAATGTTTACTCCTCTTGCACTTTATGTGTTTGTTGAAATGTCTCTTTTAGTTGTAGTGTAGATTTTGTTCCTCTTGGCCTACGGTAGAGTAATTAGTGACGCTTGAATTATCTAATTCCTTTGTTGATTGATAATTGGAGAGATTGCTAATTGGTTTGGGATGCACTAAAGCTAGTCCTTCCTTGGGAGTTGACTAGGACTTGTGGCTCAAGTAAATTCATCCACTTGACTTTCCTTTAATTAGTAAGGGTTAACTAAGTGGTAGCAATGAATAATTCTCATCACAATTGAGGAGGATAACTAGGATAGGACTTCTAGTTCTCACACCTTACCAAGAGCCTTTTATAGTTGTTAGTTTATTTTCATTGCCATTTACTTTTCATGCTTCTTATCCAAAACCCCAAAATAACTCATAACCAATAACAAGACACTTTATTGTAATTCCTAGGGAGAACGACCCGAGGTCCAATACTTCGGTTTATAAATTTTAGGGGTTTGTACTAGTGACAAACAACTTTTTGTATGAAAGGATTAGTGATTGGTTTAGAAACTATACTTGCAACGAGAATTCATTTGTGAAATTCTAAACCATCAAAAATTCATTCGTCAACATCAAAGGTGATAGAACAAAGCATATTTCTCCCAAATTCTTCTTCACTCATGATCTTCAAAATCAAGGGACAATTGATGTCCAACAGATCCGCTCAAGTGACAATCTGGCAGATTTATTTACAAAGTCACTCCCAAAATCCTCCTTTGAAAGATTGGTACATGAGATTGGGATGCGTCGATTTCGAGACATTAAATGATGTCGGTAAGAGAGGGAGACTGTACTCTTTTTCCCTTGGTCAGGTTTTTTTTCCCATTGGATTTTTCCTGACAAGGTTTTTAATGAGGCAGTCCCCATCACTAAAGGATTTTGTACTCTTTTTCCTTCACTAAGGTTTTTTTTCCCATTGGGTTTTTCTTTAGTAAGGTTTTAATGAGGCATAATCCTGAATGGTCATCCAAGGGGGAGTGTTGTGATAAGTTCAAAGTACGTGGATGCCCATTCAATATATGGGCGGTTTGAAGCTTCCAAGCCAAAATGAAAATAAATGAAATGTTGAATGCTTGGACCTTTGTATCTATAAATAGGAGGCTAAACCCTCAGGAAACGTACAGTAATAATAAAACTAATATATTCCCTCTTTCTCTCTTTCTTACTATAAAGCACACATACAATTACAAATATTTCTATTTCTCTCTCTCTATAGTAATAAAACAAATGCAATTCTTTCTCTCTTTACTTTTAATACTTCTTTCTATCTTTACATATATATACGTATTACAACATATAATATTAATGTATATATATAAATTATTATTGAGTTAATTATATAGAATCTTCTATTTACATATTTTTATATTTACATCTTCCTTATTTATTTAGTTGTTTTACAACAATTTTCTTAATTTTTATTTTGAATTTTTTTCAATTTGTCTTTTTTAATGTTTATTACTTAACCACAGCAAAACTAAACAATTACCGTATAGTGTTAATAATTTCACTGCATCTTAACTCAGTCAAGGAACGGTCAACACTAAAATTAGCTTTCATGTGTCTCTCTCTCATAGGTGTATTTGATATGGAAAACGCTACTTGTACAACAAAATTTAGCCTTTATTCAGCCTTTAAATTTTATATTTTATTATTTTAATTTTTTTATTAATCATATTTCCTATTTTTAAGAAACCACTTTTATTTTGAATACTTATCATCGTAAAATTTGTAACTACTTGCAATACATTAATTTTTTGCAAACTAAATCATAAAACTCGTAATAACTTTTTGTGTACTAATTTTTAAAAAATCAGTGAAGTTTTTAAAATAAATTAAACTCACTTCAATTTTTTTATTCAAAATATTCAAAACTCATGTCAAAAACACATCTAAAATTAAATAAACAACATAAACACATTTAAAATTATGTATTAACACATCTAAATTATTCTCATTGTAGTTCTAAATTACATATTGAACACAGAAAAAATTAAACTCAAATACACATCCAAATTTATAAGAATGCACTCTAAATATTTTATCAACACATCCAAAACTCATGTAAAAAAACTTATATATGTACATAAGAACATAATGAACAACATAAACACATCCAAATTAAGTATTGACACATCCAAATTAGGTTAACTTTACAACTCCCAAATCAAACATGAGAGCAAAAAAAATTATAATCACAAATACATTTAAAAAAAACACAGACATTTCTAATATTATACATAAATTTAAAAAAATAGAACTTTTTATTAAGTGAAAAAAAAAAAGATAACATATCTTCATGAATGAACTCAACCAAATTTTTTTAGAATTTTGCAAAGCAGAAATACTAGAGACAGAAGGAGTGTGACGTGGGAGAAGAGACAAGGGGAGGCGCGGGAGAAGGGAGCGGTTGTGCGTCGCGCGAGGGAGGAGACTTGGGACGAAGAGGAACCCATCGATGGAGGAGGCGCGAAGGTGTACACAGGGGAAGTGCGCGTCGCGGGGAAGAACGCGTTGCCAAAGGAGGAGATCGTCACAGAGGAGTGTCCAACGCGGGAGAAGACGAAAACGGCCACTGATGAGGAGGGAGAGGCGATGCAGCTCTGGATCTTTACGAAGCGAAGATTTTACTAGTGATTTAAGATGGTTTAAGATTTATTTTAGAATTTTAAATTCGAAATTTTGAATTCTAACTAATTTGATTTTTGGATGTGTATTTAAATTGTAATATAACAACAACAACAACAAAGCCTTGTCCCACTAAATGAGGTCGGCTACATGAATCAAACGACGCCATTGTGCTCTGTCATGTATCATGTCTACAGAGAGACCGTTTACATGTAGATCTCGTTTGACCACCTCATGGATGGTCTTCTTAGGTCTTCCTCTGCCTTTCGCCCTTTGTCCATCTTCCATCTCATCCACCCTCCTGACTGGATGTTCTATCGGTCTTCTTCTCACATGTCCAAACCACCTGAGACGCGATTCAACCATCTTTTCCACAATGGGTGCTACTCCAACTCTCTCCCTTATATCTTCATTTCTTATTTTATCCAATCGCGTATGACCACTCATCCATCTCAACATCTTCATCTCTGCCACACTCAGCTTATGTTCGTGCTCCCCTTTAGCCGCCCAACACTCCGTACCATACAGCATAGCCGGTCTTATAGCGGTGCGATAGAATTTACCTTAAGTTTTAGAGGCACTTTTTTGTTGCATATAAAACCATATGCACTCCGCCATTTTGACCAACCTGCTTGGATCCTATGATTTACATCCTGTTCAATCTCTCCATTATCCTGTATGATGCACCCAAGATACTTAAAACTTTTAACTTTTCGTAGGATGTTTTCTCTAATCTTCACCTCTATATTAGGGTTTTCCCTTCTCAGACTAAACTTACATTCCATATATTCCGTCTTGCTACGGCTTATGCGCAGACCATACACTTCTAAAGCTTCTCTCCATAACTCCAACTTCTTATTTAGGTCTTCTCTTGACTCTCCCATAAGGACGATATCATCGGCAAAAAGCAAGCACCATGGCACAGGCTCTTGAATGTGCTCTGTGAGTACTTCCAAGACTAATGTGAAAAGGTATGGACTTAAGGATGATCCCTGGTGCAATCCTATACCAATAGGAAATTCCTCTGTCACACCACCTTGAGTCTTCACACTAGTTGTGGCCCTATCATACATGTCTTTAATTGCCCGAATATATGCGATCCTTACTCTTCTTTTTTCTAAAACCTTCCATAAGACCTCCCTTGGTACCCTATCATACGCTTTTTCCAAATCAATAAACACCATATGTAGATCCCTTTTATTACTACGATACCTCTCCATCATCCTTCTTAATAGGTATATCGCTTCAGTGGTAGATCTACCTGGCATAAATCCAAATTGGTTTTCTGTTACTTGTGTCTCTTTTCTCAACCTTCGTTCTATCACCCTTTCCCATAACTTCATAGTATGACTCATAAGTTTAATCCCTCTATAATTTTCGCAACTTTGTATATCCCCCTTATTCTTGTAGATAGGTACTAAGGTGCTCTTTCTCCACTCATCAGACATCTTCTTTGACCTTAAAATCTCATTAAAAAGCTTGGTTAACCAGTTGATGCCTTTTTCTCCAAGACCCTTCCAAACCTCAATCGGGATATTATCAGGTCCTACTGCCCTGCCATTTTTCATCTGCTTTAGAGCCTCGTTTACCTCGAAGTCTCGAATCCTTCGATAGTAGTCAAAGTTTTGATCTTCTTCCCTTGTGCATAATCGACCAAGGCTCGGAAGAGTCTTCTGTCCCTCATTAAATAACTTGTAGAAGTAGCTCTTCCACCTTTCATTAATCTTCTCCTCTTGAGCCAACACCTCTCCATCCTTATCCTTTATGCACTTAACCTGATCCAAATCTCTCGTTCTTCTTTCCCGACTCTTTGCGATTCTATATATACCTTTTTCTCCTTCTTTCGTGCCCAAAGACTGGTAGAGACCCTCATATGCTCTTGTTCTTGCTTCACTTACAGCCACTTTTGTCTCTTTCTTAGCCGCCTTATATTTTTCTCAGTTATCTGCATTGCGGTATAAAGACCACTATTTAAAGCATTCCCTTTTTATCTTTATCTTTTCTTGTATACTCGCATTCCACTACCAGGACTCCTTGTCTCTTAGTCCTATTCCTTTAGATTCACCAAAACTTTCTTTTGCTGTTCTTCTAATAACTTCTGCCATCTCCCTCCACATCTCTTTCGCGCTTCCATTCCCATCCCACTTTGCCTCTTCTCCTACCCGTCTTAGGAAGCTTCTTTGTTCCTCACCTTTCATCCGCCACCACCTCGTCCTTAGGTTTTTCGTATGATTTCTTTTTCTTAACTTTTGCTCAACACGAAAATCCATGACGAGCACCCTATGTTGTATTGTCAAACTCTCTCCCAGGATAATTTTACAGTTAATGCAAAATTTTCGGTCGACTCTCCTCAACAAGAAGAAGTCGATTTGAGAGCTTGTCATGCCACTCTTATAGGTTATAAGATGTTCGTCTCTCTTTTTAAAACATGTATTTGCGATGAGAAGATCAAAGGTTGAGGAAAAGTCCAAAATAGTTTTACCCTTGGCATTGATCACCCCGAAACCATGGCCTCCGTGAATACTCCCATATCCAATCACTTTTCTCTCAACATGGCCATTTAAATCTCTTCCTAAGAAAATCTTATCTCCGAAAGGTATGCCTTGAACCAAACTCTCTAGATCCTCCCAAAACATTATCTTGTGTTGTTCGTCCGAACCCACTTGCGGTGCATAGGCGCTAATCACATGGAAAGCACCTCCCTCCACCACAAGTTTGATAGAGATGATTCGATCTCCCACTCTTTTGACATCCACTACGTCCTTCTTCCACTGCTTATCCACAATTATTCCAACCCCATTTCTATTCTTCACCTTTCCTGTATACCAAAGTTTGAAACCAGAAGTATCCAACTCCCTAGCCTTTACACCAACCCATTTCGTTTATTGTAGGCACATAATGTTAATCTTCCTCCTTGTCATGGTCTCCACCACCTCCATGGACTTTCCTGTTAGAGTGCCTATGTTCCATGTCCCAAATCTCAACCTTATGTCGCTTCGACCTTTACTTTTTACTTTGTGAACTAGCTTATTTACCCTCGTCTTTTAAATTTTAGTTTTATTTAGTTTGTATTTTGAATGTATATTTAATTTTAAAAAGACACTAAATCTATTTATAATTTTTAGATGCATTTGTTTTATTTTTTAAAATTATTGTAATAAAAAGCTGAATATTATACAACTTTTAAAGGATACCTAGTTAAATTGATTTGATATAGCCAGCTTAGCCATTATAAACTCAATGCCACCACAGAACGCACCTACATGAAATTTATCTATTATTAAAAGAGAAAAGGATAAATAGGTCTCTGACCTTTTGTCCCGCGGACATTTTTGTTCCTGACCATTGAAAAATACTTTTAAATCCTTGACCTTTACAAAAATTGGACAGATCAATCCCTAACGGAGACATTTGGACGGATCAATCCCTGACGGAGGTATTTGGACGGAGGGACTGATCCGTCCAAATTTTGTGAAGGTCATGGACTTAGAAGTATTTTTCAATAGTCAGGAACAAAAATATCCGCAAGACGGTGAGAGACCTATTTGTCCTTTTCTCTTATTAAAATATAAAAGTTGGATAGTCTAAGTAACAGTATTCTCTCCAAAAAGGTTACGGTAGCAGTTTCCCATAGAACAACATCTGTCCTTTTTGCTATAAAAATTACAATTCTATCCTACCTATACATTGCTAATTACAATACCTTATAACACCCACTCTTTTCTGCCACCGGTCCATGGAGAAGAAGAAAAGAAGCAGTAATTTTCTCCCCAAATTTTGAGGTACCCTTTTATCCAGGTAATAAAGAGAGGGGTGTTTTAGCCAGCAGATTGAAAAAAGATGTTGGTACAGCAGCAATTCCCCAAATTTGATTTTAGAAGAGGTTGCGGATTTGATTGAGCGGTTATTTTTCCATTCCCAATCGAAACACAAACGCTTTGGTTAAGCTAGTTTATATTTTGCAGACACATTCACATTTCGGGGGATAAATGAGATGTTTTCACTTCGTGAAACTTCTATACTAGATATCTTACATTAGAACGTTTTTATGAAATTTTCTTAGATGTTAAAATGTTTCATGAACCACGCACCATCTGGCTATAACCGGACTGGTTCATCAGTGGGTTGTTCACATTCAATGGTGACAATCAAACACGCATACGTTCCTAACTAGGCATAGATCCATTCATAAAGCACTTCCAGGCATACCTTGTAGGAAGGCATTTTCAGTTATATAAAAATAAATTAAAAAAAAAACAAGTATAAATTCATAAAAGAGATGTTATGTTCCAGCCCTAACTTAATTGGTTAGGGAAAACTCATTATTCCCATGCTTACAAAATCATAAAACAAGTAACAAAAAGACATTTTTGAAAGGAAATGGGAAAGAGAATATTTCTATGGAATAATTGTCCCTTGTGGGGATGGGTATTCTCTTCATCACTTCCAAACAAGAATAAATAATGATAGTATGTAGACCAAATCTTAGAAAACTTTCATATAATGTATTACATCATAAGAAGTATTTGTTTCCAAAAACAATTCAGTTTAGAACACCATGCAAGACCGAAAGCAATTTATCAAATAGTTCATGTGCACTAGCAAAACCCACTACGGTGATGTCTTTTTCTAATAACCAATAAGAAAATGAAATTGAGAGTGAGAATGAAAGGAAGCATAAAGTAATGGAAGATTTAGAACCTTCAGATTAAGATTATCATCATAAGGCTGGAGGGATTATGCAACCTGGTGGGTGGGGGAAGACAGAGGAGTGAAAACGATATTGCGAGCAAAAAGGAGAGAGCATTGATTCAGATTGAAAACTATATAATAAGAGAGGATCATGGAGATGATAATCACATAGCTTGGTTTTCTTGTCCACATGACATGCTCCTTCCTTGCCGCT
This sequence comes from Arachis ipaensis, assembly GCF_000816755.2. Taxonomy (NCBI): domain Eukaryota; kingdom Viridiplantae; phylum Streptophyta; class Magnoliopsida; order Fabales; family Fabaceae; genus Arachis; species Arachis ipaensis. The sequence goes on from NC_029791.2 coordinate 34,814,305, forward strand.
CCCAGCAATCACCGCACACTCTCCCGAGTCACCACCCCTCACCACTTTGCAAACCCTTGTTTTTGTATATTCTCGCTTGCCCTCCTTTTATATCACTCTTAAGTTTAAGTCTCCAGCCTCTCCTGTGCAATATGTATATAAAGACTTCGATGCAATAAAATATGAATAAAAGTTTATATTTATATAAAATATTTATTTCTCTTTTTTCATT
>NC_029791.2:34815269-34827264 GCF_000816755.2 Arachis ipaensis
AAACCTTATCTTGTGTTGTTCGTCCGAACCCACTTGCGGTGCATAGGCGCTAATCACATGGAAAGCACCTCCCTCCACCACAAGTTTGATAGAGATGATTCGATCTCCCACTCTTTTGACATCCACTACGTCCTTCTTCCACTGCTTATCCACAATTATTCCAACCCCATTTCTATTCTTCACCTTTCCTGTATACCAAAGTTTGAAACCAGAAGTATCCAACTCCCTAGCCTTTACACCAACCCATTTCGTTTATTGTAGGCACATAATGTTAATCTTCCTCCTTGTCATGGTCTCCACCACCTCCATGGACTTTCCTGTTAGAGTGCCTATGTTCCATGTCCCAAATCTCAACCTTATGTCGCTTCGACCTTTACTTTTTACTTTGTGAACTAGCTTATTTACCCTCGTCTTTTAAATTTTAGTTTTATTTAGTTTGTATTTTGAATGTATATTTAATTTTAAAAAGACACTAAATCTATTTATAATTTTTAGATGCATTTGTTTTATTTTTTAAAATTATTGTAATAAAAAGCTGAATATTATACAACTTTTAAAGGATACCTAGTTAAATTGATTTGATATAGCCAGCTTAGCCATTATAAACTCAATGCCACCACAGAACGCACCTACATGAAATTTATCTATTATTAAAAGAGAAAAGGATAAATAGGTCTCTGACCTTTTGTCCCGCGGACATTTTTGTTCCTGACCATTGAAAAATACTTTTAAATCCTTGACCTTTACAAAAATTGGACAGATCAATCCCTAACGGAGACATTTGGACGGATCAATCCCTGACGGAGGTATTTGGACGGAGGGACTGATCCGTCCAAATTTTGTGAAGGTCATGGACTTAGAAGTATTTTTCAATAGTCAGGAACAAAAATATCCGCAAGACGGTGAGAGACCTATTTGTCCTTTTCTCTTATTAAAATATAAAAGTTGGATAGTCTAAGTAACAGTATTCTCTCCAAAAAGGTTACGGTAGCAGTTTCCCATAGAACAACATCTGTCCTTTTTGCTATAAAAATTACAATTCTATCCTACCTATACATTGCTAATTACAATACCTTATAACACCCACTCTTTTCTGCCACCGGTCCATGGAGAAGAAGAAAAGAAGCAGTAATTTTCTCCCCAAATTTTGAGGTACCCTTTTATCCAGGTAATAAAGAGAGGGGTGTTTTAGCCAGCAGATTGAAAAAAGATGTTGGTACAGCAGCAATTCCCCAAATTTGATTTTAGAAGAGGTTGCGGATTTGATTGAGCGGTTATTTTTCCATTCCCAATCGAAACACAAACCATACCTCTTTGGTTAATCTAGTTTGTATTTTGCAGACACATTCACATTTCGGGGGATAAATGAAATGTTTTTACTTCGTGAAACTTCTATACTAGATATCTTACATTAGAACGTTTTTATGAAATTTTCTTAGATGTTAAAATATTTCATGAACCACGCATCATCCGGCTATAACTGAACTGGTTCATCAGTGGGGTTCACATTCAATGGTGACAATCAAACACGCATACGTTCCTAACTAGGCATAGATCCATTCATAAAGCACTTCCAGGCATACCTTGTAGGAAGGCATTTTCAGTTATATAAAAATAAATTAAAAAAAAAACAAGTATAAATTCATAAAAGAGATGTTATGTTCCAGCCCTACCTTGGTTGGAGAAAACTCATTCTTCCCATACTTACAAAATCATAAAACAAGTAACAAAAAGACATTTTTGAAAGGAAATGGGAAAGAGAATATTTCTATGGAATAATTGTCCCTTGTGGGGATGGATATTCTCTTCATCACTTCCAAACAAGAATAAATAATGATAGTATGTAGACCAAATCTTAGAAAACTTTCATATAATGTATTACATCATAAGAAGTATTTGTTTCCAAAAACAATTCAGTTTAGAACACCATGCAAGACCGAAAGCAATTTATCAAATAGTTCATGTGCACTAGCAAAACCCACTACGGTGATGTCTTTTTCTAATAACCAATAAGAAAATGAAATTGAGAGTGAGAATGAAAGGAAGCATAAAGTAATGGAAGATTTAGAACCTTCAGATTAAGATTATCATCATAAGGCTGGAGGGATTATGCAACCTGGTGGGTGGGGGAAGACAGAGGAGTGAAAACGATATTGCGAGGAGAGAGGAGAGAGCATTGATTCAGATTGAAAACTATATAATAAGAGAGGATCATGGAGATGATAATCACATAGCTTGGTTTTCTTGGACATGCTCCATATTTCTTTGACCTTCTCTTTTTTCGTTTTCTTCGCCTTCTCTCCTATTTCTGCTCTTTTTTTTCTTTTTTTTACTAACATCTCAATTATTCTTTTTTTTTCTTTTTTTATTATCGTAATTATTACTACCATCATTATCTTCTCCTACTCATCTTCCCTTTTTTCATTTAATTTTTTTTTATTTCGTGTTTCTCTTCCTCCTCCTTCTTCATCATCATCATTATCGTCATCGTCATTTTTTATCGTTATCGTTGAATTTTTGTCGTATTAATAACGTTGTCTTATTCAAAATTAATATAAATATGTTTTTGTTCATTATTCAGTTTTACTTGTGTGCTTGTTTTCGAACTGAATTTATGTGTCATAATCATTAAATAATTTCAGTGTAAAAACTAATAAATTTATGTGTATTTGTTAAAAAATTTCGATGTATTTTAATTCTGATAAGTTCAACATAATTCAAAACTCAGCACAATAATGAGAGGACCAACCCTTCCTTCTCCAAGGTGAGGGAGAATATTACTGTACATCAACTTGCTAATGAGATGTCCCGATACTAAAATGTTAATTATTCCATAATTACTTGCGTTAGGTCATGATAAAATATTCTAGGTTTTACAACTGCTTCTTCTTCCTTTTTATCATCATCATCGTCATCTATTTTTATTCATCTTTTCATTTTTGTTTTACCTTATTAAGTTTTTTTGTTTTACTCTCTTAATAAGAATAAAAATAATAAACTTATTACATTTATTCAAGTAAAAAAAAAATACAGTATTAAAGAAAATTTTTTTGTATTTTTGTAGCAAAATTTCGGTGTAAAAACTATAAAATTTAGGGTAAAAAACCCTAATAAGCCAAGGCAAGAAGTGTGTAACGTAAATACGCCAAACTGAAAATCGTTTCAGCAATAAGCCAAACGCTATCTTTATGTAATTCGAACCAGGGTGGTTCGAACTACAAACCCTAGTAAATCGAACCAGGATGGTTCGAATTAGGTGGAGAGGAACTTTGAATGTAATTCGAACCAATGTGGTTCGAACTCCAACCACAAGTAATTCGAACTAACCTAGTTCGAACTATAGGCAAGTGTGCAACGTATGTAATTCGAACCAAGCTGGTTCGAATTACCCTTGGCGTGCTCCTTCATAAATCGAACCAAGCTGGTTCGAATTAGGGGTGATTCGGCTATATAAGGAGTTCGAATCACCCTCATTCAAACTATTATTCCTTCCCCCTACCCCACCAAATCTCAGAGAAAACGACCCAGATTCTCTCCTAGGAAGACCTGAACGGAATACTCTGCTGATGGGGGACGATCCGGCACGGTTATATCGCTTGGACGGAGTCGCTCATATAGCCGGGGTCATCAACGACGAGGTTAGTACGGAAATATTTTTTATTCTAGCGGTATTTGTGACTTAGTGGTTTTGCATGTGGGTTAGATGTTGGTTTATGTTAGTGGTTTATGTAGGTGGTTTATGTGAGGGAATTTTGTTGGTGGTTTATGTTAGTGGTTTAAGTTAGCGGTTTAAGTTAGTGGTTTATGTTAGTGGTTTAGGTTGGTGGTTTAGGGTAGTGGTTTATGTTAGTGGTTTAAGTTAGTGGTTTCTGTTAGTGGTTTATGTTGGTGGTTGATGTTACCAGTTTTTGTGAGTGGTTTATGCAAGCGGTTTATGTGAGTGGTTTAGGGTAGGTGGTTTTCGTTAGTGGTTTTATGTTGGTGATTTTTCTGACTTGTTTGATGGTAGTTGTTTTACGCTAGCTGTTTTATGTAACCCGGTTTTGTTAAGCTTTTTCTTGTTAGTGGATCTCGTTAAGCTGGTTTATGTTAGCGGTTTAGTTGTGCGGTCTATGGGTTTGTTTTCCAGTTGCTTATCTTTCATGTAATGTTATGCGGTTTTATTTAGCAGAATGGTTTGTTGATGATTTATCGTGTTGCCTACGGTTGTGGTTGGTTTTTAAGCTTGGTTCTAACTATGCGGTTCATTTCATGCGCAGCCCCAGCGATGCATTAGGAGCATGCGGCGGCAGCAGGGCATGCGACTTGATGACAAATACGTTCCGTACTTGTAGGTGGCAGGTCTATACCATCTTGCAAGGTTGAACGACCGATGGTTCCAGCTAGACGAGGCCCTTGTCAGTGCATTCATAGAGCGATGGCGTCCCGAGATGCACACGTTTCATATGCCGTTCGGATAGTGCACGATCACACTCCAGGACGTGGCATACCAGCTGGGTTTGCCAGTGGACGGCTGTTACGTGAGCGGGTGCCTGTCAGAGTTCCATATATACATCGAGGGTGGCTGTCCAGCCTGGGTCTGGTTCCAGGAGTTGCTCGGAGTTATACCTCCTCCAAGTCAGGTTCAGAAGTACGCAGTGAACTGCAGCTGGTTTCAGGAGACTTTTGGTGAGTGCCCTGAGGATGCAGATGAGGAGACTGTGCGCCGATATGCCCGTGCGTACATCATGATGTTGTTGGGCACGCAGCTGTTTGCGGACAAGTCCGGTAACCAGATTCACATCAGATGGCTTCCGTACGTGGCGAGGCTGGAGGAGCTGGGTACCTACAGCTGGGGTTCTGCAGCACTGGCTTGGTTGTACCGGTGCATGTGCCGAGTGACAAACAGACATGTCGTCAAGTTAGCGGGCCCGCTTTAGCTACTTCAGTTTTGGATCTTTTGGCGTTTTCCTCGGTTTAGGCCTGCAGGATATGAGACGTTCAGCTAGCCGTTGGCCTCGAGGTACTAGAAGCGGCCTTCTCTATTTCAATTTTACATACATAACTGCATATTCATTAATAGTCTATTGCATACTCTAAACACATATTTCAGTAGATGTAACACATGTGTATGGTGCAGATGGTCAGGTTACAACCCTTCCGGGAGAGAGAAGGGTCCTAGAGTGGCGATGTGGCAGCTCAGGATAGACCGGTTACAGGACAGGGAGGTGAGTATGCTAGTTAACAAGTGTCCTTTTATAATCAAACTTTTCGAGTTGGTTCCAACAGTTGCCCTGACAAGGGTGAGTTCCTTGAGTTGTGCAGTTTATATGGATGCCGTACAGTAGCCCCGACGTACTTCAGGTTGTGCATCCAAAGGTTTTGGAGCCTCGGCATATGGCGTTGTGGCGCTCTGTGACCACGCTGATCTACTTTGCTGTCATAGAGTGGCATCAGATAGATCGTGTTCTTCCGCAGTTTGGAGGGGTACAGCCACCTCCGCTTCCCGCCCTGAACATCGACTTTCTGATGTCCAAGGATAGGAGACGCGGCGATCGATGGTTCCCGTCTTATTTGCAGAAGTGGCATCTCTACTGGGACTCTCGTCAGGAGAGTGTGCTGAGGTTCGACGTTGTTGCCGACCCCGGACCGTCGCAGGAGTTCCTTGAGTGGTGGAGTCAGCATGGGAAGAGGTTCTTGTCTCCGGACACGCAGCTGGGGGATCCGAGAGCAGTTCCGGTTCCAGTTGAGGCCTCACAGCGGGGTCTGGGGCGAGTTCCTGACATGCATCGTTCTGAGGACATGCCGGACAGGCGTAGGGTTGAGAGGAGGATGGGTGTGGGGACACGGCGGAGCCAGCGTGAGTGGAGGTGGCCTGATCATGCTATGGACGATGATTACGACGCCAGTCCCGTTACAGGCGGACGACGAGTCCAGGGAGGTAGGGCGAGGGGGCGTGCTGACCGTGGGGTCGACGACGAGGATCAGCATGGGCACGTTGGCGGGGGTGGTTCAGGGGCTGTTGCAGCTGCGGGTACTAGTACACACGATGGCGGTCATGGGGGTGAGTGGTATGGTACAGGGATGGGTGACGGGGCTGACACGGGTGACGCTGGACTTGGATCAGGCCCTCTTGGACATTACTTCGTTGGTGTGCCAGCCGATGACCAGCCTGAGCAGAGGGGTACACCTTGGGTTATCCCGGGATCACAGTGGCCAGACTTTATTGGGTCAAACACGCTTGTTGGGGACTTCGGGAGTCCACGCTTCCTAGAGGAGATCATCGCCATCATGCAGGGGGACGTCACTCCCCGCAGTGGTGGTCAGACCTCAGGCACACAGGCCCCGTTAGATGTTGATCTGAACGAGCCTCCATCCTCATCCGCTGGTCACCAGTTCTGTCTCGGAGGTACCCCTCCATCCGCCTTCACCGCTGCATCAGAGTCTGTCGCAGGGCCGTCTGCGGCACCCCTGCATGTTGCGCCACCTGCACAGCCTGCCCCGCAGGAGGATGGGGATGACATCGAGGATGAGGAGCCGTTTATCCGCCGAGGTCAGAGGGCACGGGTAGCCCGTCGCTGTGGTACTGGATCGCATCTGTTTAGATGATTTACGTTTCATGTATTTTGTTCCCTATGGTTCAATCATGTATGATAGTGATATGTACTTTTCTTGTTATGTTGTAGTCTGTTTACCTATGTTGTTTGTTATTTGTGTTGTGGGACATTGACTATTTATAATCATTGAATCATGAAACAGTTTAGTGTTTACTTTTACTTATTAAAATTTGCATCTACGGAACTTGTAGCAGTATTCATAATGAAAGACAACATATTCATTACTACTCGCAACAATCAAAGTACAATGTATAAAGATCAACCAGTTACATACGTGCTCAAACATTGCATCTAACAGGAAAACTTAAATGTAAATAATACTAACACTAACAACATGCCCACTAATGGCGCCCTGTCTGAGACGATCCTCCAACCTGTGGGCAACAACGTCGTGTGTGTCCGGGTTGGCGACATAGGCCGCACCTCTTTGGCCGATTCGGATCTGCCTCGTCCATATTCGTCCGTATCCTTGTGGATCTAGGATGATCCTCTCTCGCACGCATCTTGTTAGGGTCCGGAATCACCGTGGACCCGTCGTAAGGTGGCCAGAAGCCCTCCGGGATCGGAGGTGTGAATCCCATCCGATACACACTGAACACCGAGCTAATCTGATAGACGCTGTGAACGTAAGAGGTCCAGGTGACCCGTGCGTAGGCACAGCATGCAAGTGCGTGCTGACACGGGAAATGAAGCACTTGGAAGTACCCACAGTCACATGTCCGAGAGGCAAGTGATACTCTGTAAGTACCCAAGGAGAAAGAACCAGTCGGAGTGGTCTCTGCTACGGTGAACTCGGAGTTATCCCGGTCATACAACGTCACCGTGAAGCACCTGGCTGTCTTCAAGTTGGCCTCAATACACTTCACCAAATGCTTACTGAATTGTTGTCCGGTTCCCATCTGGGCCTCAGCCTCTCTCCCCTTGCGAACAAAGAGTTCCGCAAGCCTACCATATGTTGCCTTCACCAGGGATGCTACAGGGAGATTTCTGACCCCCTTGAGGATTGAGTTCACACACTCGGAGATGTTCGTCGTCATGTGACCGAATCTCCACCCCTCATCACGATGCTGAGTCCACAAGGAGTAATCAATCCGGTTCGCCCACTCACACATCGCCGGGTCTTCAGACCACAGAATATCAAACCAGTAATCAAATTCAACCTCGGTCTTCGCATACGCCGCATTCACTAGAAGCCTCCTAGCATCTTTGCCCTTGAAGGTAAGGGCAAAATTAGCCGCTACGTGTCGTATGCAGAATGCACGGTACGTAGATGGCGGTAACCAACCTCCGTTAGGGGCCTCCGCGCCTTGATGCCGTTGTGCCTGTCCGATATAACCAGCAGACCGGGCTGCGGGGTCACGTGCTGTCGAAGATGCGAGAGAAAGAATGTCCAGGACTCTGCATTCTCACCCTCTACTAGTGCGAATGCGACAGGTAGAATGTTGGAGTTCCCGTCCTGTGCAATCGCGATGAGCAACGTTCCCCCATACTTCCCATACAGATGTGTGCCGTCAATGCTGAATAGCGGCTTGCAATGACGGAATGCCTCGATGCACGGAGGGAAAGTCCAAAAAAGTCTGTGGAAATACGCTTGAGACTCGTCCACCTGTCCTCCAACTCGAACTGGGCTCGTCCTGAGGACCGCAACACTTCCAGGCATCGTCAGCTGGACACCCAACACCCACCTAGGTATGTCGTTGTATGACTCATCACAGTCACCGTAGATGAGGGCAATAGCCTTCTGCTTTGCCATCCATACCCTCCTGTAAGTCGGCCTAAAACCAAAGTGCGCTGCCGTGGCGTTTAGGAGCACCTTTATGCTCACGGATGCGTCAGCCCTAACCATTGGCATAATGAACGCCGAAATCACATGATAATCCAAACTCCTGTGGTCACTCGAGATGGATGTGGACAGGCAAGTGTGAGGGCCATTGTTCCGTTTGACCTCCCAAATGCCCTTGCGCTTCCGGAGACTCAGTCGAATCAACCATGTGCACCCATTCCCAAACTCGGAACACTTGCCCACATACCGGCGGTGATCGGACTCCACCACCTTGTACTGTACCCCTCGCCGGATGCTGTAAGTCTTCACACTTAACAGGGCCTCGTCTTTATCCTGGAATTGCTGACCAACCTGGAACTCTGTCAGACCAGCAGTCCCTTCCGCATCTCTAGCTCCGAATCCAACAGCGTGCCCTAAAACCCCCCTCATGCCTCATGGCGTCCAGGTCCAACGAGGAAAAATGTGGTGGATACTGCTGTGTGCCAGAGCTAGAACCACCGCCCACCAATGCAGGACCAGTCGCTCTAACCTCGTCGCCGCTGTCATCCTCAATCGTATCCGGCTCGACGTCGTCCTCATCTGCATCACCCAAGACTCCGTCTCCGACGCCAACCGGTTGAATGCCCTGTAAAGCGTTCGGCAGAATATCAAAGGATCCTACCTCGTCGCCTACGCCGTCATTCAGATCAACAGCAAAAGACGGGGAGGCGACAAGTTGGACCGCTGGCTCGTACACTGGGACGGAGGTAGAAGCCACAGCAGCCATGGAACTGGAACCAGCTGCCGTGGCTACATTGGTGGTATTCCGGTTCGAACCCCCTGAGCTGGATACCACATCAATCAGCTTTGCCAGCAATTCTGGTGTCCTCACCTCCGGAAACTGCCTCCGACAAAGAAACATGACTTGTAGGTCCTCATCACTACCAATCGTGAGACAATCATACTTCATCGTATCGTGCAGGATCGTGACTGGAATGCGATAGAAAAACTTCTTAACCCGCTTCACACCTTCCATGCCAAGTTTCATCAGCACAGATCTAACAAGGTCATCATAACTCGTCGTTGGATTCACGACAATACAGAGAGGATCCTTATCTGTGAACTTCACTCCGGAACGAGTTTTCATCTTAATGGATCCTCTGTGGTGAACCAGAACAACAAAACTCTCCTCACTAGCCATCTTACTCCATCTAATGAGACCAACTCACGTTTACAACCCTATATATACTGCCCTGTCTACCACTAAATCGAACCATACTGGTTCGAATTAGTTGTAGTGTAATTCGAACCATCTTGGTTCGAATTACATGACGCAGCATCTCTCCCTATAATTCGAACCAGCTTGATTCGAATTATATGTTGCAGTTTCTCCCTCTGTAATTCGAACCAGCTTGGTTCGAATTACTTGAACCAGCTACTCTCCATGTAATTCGAACTGGCTTGGTTCGAATTATTAAGGATTCGAGTTCGAACCACATTGGTTCGAATTATATAAATATATGATTTGGCTCATTGCTGAAACGAATTTCACTTTGGCTTATTTAGGTAGTTTGCAACTTCCCTTGGCTTATTCTAGTTTTTTGCCCTAAAATTTATGTGTATTTGTTAAGAAATTTTGGTATATATGCATAATTCAAAACTCTTTCTCTTTCTCTTTATCTTCTTTTTTTTTATTTATTCATCTTTTTTTTCTTGTTTTACCTTCTCAAGTTTTTTCTTGTTTTACTCTCTTAACAAGAATAAAAACAAAAAAAATCAAATAAAGAAAAAGAAAAAACATATAATGCTATAAAATTACTAGAAAGAGGATAAAACTACATTTATTCAACTAAAAGAAAGAAAGAAATAAGGGAAAAACAAAGAAGAAAAAATAAAACATTAAAGAAGACATTTTTGTACTTTTGTAGCAAAATTTTGGTATAAAAACTAAGAAATTTATATGTATTTGTTAATAAATTTCGATGTATTTTATTTATGATAAATTCTGTATAATTCAAAACTTTTTCTCTTCCTCCTCCTCATCTGCTGCTTCTTCTTCTTCTTTTTCATCATTATCTTCTTCTTTTTTCTTATTTATCTTTTCATTCTTGTTTTACCTTTTTAAGTTTATTTCTTGATTTACTATCTTAATAAAAATAAAAACAAAAAAAATCAAACAAAGAAGAAAAAAACACATATGCTGTAAAATTACTAGGAACAGAATAAACCTACATTCATTTAACTAAAAAAATAAAGAAATAAAAAAAGAAAAATATAGCATTAAAGAAGACATTTTTGTGTTTTTCTAGCAAAATTTCGGTGTAAAAACTAAAAAATCTATGTCTATTTGTTAAGAAATTTCAGTGTATTTTTATTCTTTATCTTCTTCTTCTTATTTTATTTTCTCATAATTCTTCTAGTTTCATTCTCTTGAGATGAATAAAAAAAAAGAAAGAAAATCAATGCTGCAAAATTACTAGGACAAAAATAAAGAGAAAAAAATGCAGCAACAACAGTAGTAATAAAAAAACGACGATGGAGAGAAAACGCAAAAAAGAAAAAGGAGGAATGCGAAAAAGAAGGAGGAAGAAAGCGTAGAAAAAGAAGGAACGCGAATACGAAAAAGGATATATTTACGTTAGTGAAACGCACATGTATACATAGTGTGTGTATTGAAAGTGGTTTTTGTTGGGTTTGGGCCAACTTTTTTTTTCCAAGATAAAATTCATTTCATTAAATGAAAATGAATGGTCCAAAAAAGGACAGCATAACAAGAGAAAGGTTGGAACGATCCAACTTTAGCCATAATACATAATTCAATAGAGGAGAGAAAATCAAAAGGTAAAGTGAATAAAAGTGAAGGAGATCTCCAGGAAGAAAGGTCAAGAACGGTGTCGGTCTTCTCCCATGGCGTGGCGAGCAGCATCAACCAACGGCGTCTCTTATTCTCGAATAGCTTCTCGTTCCGGGTAATCCAAATCTGACATAATACATTTGCTGCGAATTCTTTCTTCTTCGTCGCGTTGCTCACAAATTTCAGATTTTTGTCAAGCTCACTCCACCAAATCCATGGTTCTTCAATTAAAGTTGGAACAGGTAGATTAGTGATTCTCCAAGCCTCAATAGCGTCGGTGCACATCCAGAGGCAATGTGCAACCGTTTCAGGGAACCTGATACATTGCTGACATAATGGACTCACTAATGGAAGTCTTTCACTTAGCCTTTGTTGAACAGGTAGGCCTTTGTGCATAATTTTCCAAAGAAAATTTTTTATCTTGGGTTGGCATTTGATGCTCCAAATATCATACCATAGTTACTTATTTTGACACTATTCTGGCAGAAACTCTAGTGGGGGTGAAAGAATTGGAATGCTAGCTGGTACCCAGACGCTACTGAATAGTATCCATTTTTCTCCTTTAGCCAGGTAACCTCATCATCACCTTGTTGGATTTCAGTGTTTATGATTGCCTCTGCAATATCTAGTCTAAATAGTTCTTGTATTAGTATCTGATTTCCATGATTTGGTTGGTAAAAGTAGGTCTGAAACTCATGTAGGATTGTGCTCTGAATTAGTCTCTGTATTAGGAGTAATAGTCAGATAATCACGAACCCATGAATCTTCTCTTATTCTGATATC
>NC_029791.2:34827290-34827664 GCF_000816755.2 Arachis ipaensis
ATAGAATACTTTTTTTCAGAACTTTTCTGTCCTTTACTATACTCCTCCATCCTCGGAAAAAGTTTGGACCAACTTATTTAAACTTAATTGTTAGAAAGACTTAGATGTGTAAGAGGATTGTATTTTATAATTAAAATTATTTGTTACTTATGTGATTAGTTTAAACTATTATTATGTACTTATTATTCATTTTATGCTTTATTTGATTATAGTGTAATTTTTTATTATTAATATATTCTCATTGATCCTTATATAAAAATAAAAATAACATTTACCCTTAAACCTGAGAAGTATAATTTTTATAATTTAAGAGCATCTATAATCAATTAATTTTTTTAGTTTAACTTAAAAAGGCAATATAAAAGTTTTTATAC
>NC_029791.2:34827771-34841013 GCF_000816755.2 Arachis ipaensis
GAATACATATGGATATTTCTAATATATATGTATATTGTACATATCTTTTTTACTTTATCTAAAATTTTATATTTCTAATCCTTTAATAATTTTGAATAAAATTGTTTTCTAAATAATTTATATAGGTGAAAAATCCTCCATACAAGATAATAAATTACGAAGAATGCTAGGGGATCAGTAATTTTTGTGATTTGTAGCCATCAAATAGTCATCAATGATGGTTTTAATGGTGTGAGATTAGTGTGAGATTTTATCCAATATCTCATTTTTTTTGTTGGTTACATGCTGGCCAGAATTTAACAAAGTTGCTTACCCCTAGACTTTTCCATAAATTACCATTTGGCTTTAAAAAAATATAATTTTTTAATAGAATAAATCTTAAAAGGTTACCATGACAAAATGATTTTCCAAAAATATACTCCGTCTAACAAAATAAACCAACTAATAAACTAACTATCAATGTCTTGATTGATTAAGAGATGAACTTCTATAAAAATAAGGTTAATAATCACATAACTATACATAGATAATTAGAAGTAAGAGTTATTAAAAAAGTTACATAATTAAAGAATACCTAGTTGTACTGTTTATTTTAATCTTATATATTATGCAAAGTTAAACATCAAATATATTTTTTCACTTTTATAATTAGCACTCCTCTATGCTTATGTTTCATTTTCTCCCTTGTTTTTTATATTTTCAATTAGTATATTATGTCGACATAGTATGAAAACTATCACCAATAATTTTTACAAGAGCACCAACCATCCTTAAACCTATGAAAACGATTATTATCTCGCACAATAATTTCTCTACCAACAATTCTTGAGACGAACTTAATGGCACTATGACAATCTGCACAAATCCTAAGATTTTTTGTAATCCGTATGGGAACTCCAAGAGGCAAAGCTATGAGGCCAAAAGCAAGAGCAATCTTTTCACTGTGATACCAAACTTCTGAAGCCTTTTCTTCTTCTTCTAAGTCAAAAAGCGATAAATTGGTGTCAGGAACATACCCAGCTTTTTTCATCTCCTCTTTTAGCTTATCTAGCATTGCATGAATCTCAGAGTTCTTTTCATGAAAATTATCCTTTGCTTGGAAAACATGAACTCTGTTCTTGACAGCAATCCAACTATAGCCAACGTTTTTTTCAATACCTATCTCTTTCATTTCCTTCCTGATAAGAGTAGCATCTTCCCATCTGCATTATGCACCAATTGTAATGTTAAATTAATTGGAAGTGAAATTATTAATTTTCCACTAAAACTTCTTCGATATAGTGATTAAAGGAAGGAAGACTTTGCCAAAATGGTCTTAAACAATTACCTGCCAGCAAATGCAAGCATGTTAGATAGTATTACATAGTTGCCAGAATCATCAGGATCAAGCTCAAATAATTTCTCTGCTGCAATTTTTCCTAACTTTGTTTTCCCATGCATCCTACAAGCCCCAAGTAGAGCTCCCCAGACTGAAATAGTGGCATGAATTGGCATTCTTTTTATAAGTTCATATGCGCGCTCAACAAAACCAGATCTTCCTAAAAGGTCCACAACACACGCATAATGCTCAGAGCCCGGTTCAATTCCATAGTTCACTCTCATAGACTCAAATATCTGCATCCCTCTATCCACTGCCCCAGCTCTACTACAAGCTGATAATATAGAAACTAATGTCACATAACTTGGTGTTATACCACAGTTACCCAATGTCATCTCCTCAAATAGATGCAAAGCCATGTCTACATCACCTTGGTGCGCATATCCACCAATCAGTGCATTCCAAGTTACCAAGTTCCTCGTAGGCATTTCACCAAAGACTTGCTCTGCATTCTCGATGCTTCCACATTTTCCATACATGTCAACAAGTGTACTCCCAACAAATATATTCTCCTCGACGCATGCTTTGACAGAGAGTGCATGTACTGTCCTGCCCAATTCAAGCCCTCCAAGCTCAGCACAAGCACTAATCACACTTGATATCATGAAATCCGTTGGTTCAACACCTTCTTCCCTAGCTCGCATGAAGACCATGCAAGCCCTCTCTTCCTCGTGGTTTTTCACAAGAGCAGCAAGCATAGAACACCAAGAAACAACATTCTTCCACCCAATTCTGCTAAAAACTATTTCAGCAGATATGATATCCCCACACTTTCCATAGAAATCAACAAGCCCATTCGAAACAGAGACATCCTCTCTGTATCCACCACGAATTACAAAAGCATGCAACTGACGCCCGAGCTCCAAACTTGACATGTCAGAACACGCATTAAGAAATGCACAGAATGTGATCGAATTCGGCTCTCCATTCAGGCAAAGTAACTCCTTGAATGCACCTATAGCATCCAAAGACTTTCCATCAAGCACTGCATTGGAAATATAAGCATTCCATGTGGCCAAATTTCTGTCAGGCATTTCATCAAACATCTTGCGAGCATCAATTAGAAGACCAGTTTTACTGTACATATCGAAGGCACTGCACCCAACAAAGACATCATAAATCATGCCACCCTTTAACGCAAGGGCGTGAACCTGTTTCCCAGTAATAGGCATCTGCAGAGAAGACAAAGCTTTAAAGACGCACGGGAAAGTGAAGTCATTGGGGCGAATGCACTCACGGCGCATGTTAGAGAAGTGGTGGAGGGCAGAGACAAAATGGGCATTGCGAACGCAGCCGGAAATGAGGGAAGTCCAAGTGACGACAGTGCGAGTGTTGGTGAGAGAGAGAACGTGTTGGGCATAG
Organism: Arachis ipaensis; assembly: GCF_000816755.2. Taxonomy (NCBI): domain Eukaryota; kingdom Viridiplantae; phylum Streptophyta; class Magnoliopsida; order Fabales; family Fabaceae; genus Arachis; species Arachis ipaensis. The sequence goes on from NC_029791.2 coordinate 34,830,512, forward strand.
GTAAGATGGTCGAGTTTGGAGTACATGTTGACTAGATGGTTGCAAAGGAAGGAAGGGAGAGGGGTGTGGTGGGTCTTGAGAATTTGTGCATGGACAGCACGACCAAATAAGGAACAGTGGCTTGCAACAGGCGACTCCAGCAAGCTGCCAAGGAAGTTCGAATGCTGCACCACCGCCATGTTAATGACTTAATGTGTTATGCAACTTATCAAACTAAGATTTTTTTTTGTTGGTTGCCTTCATTGCTTTTAATCATTCTATGTACCACCCCCATTTTTTCTACTTTCTTTTCAGAGTGATACTGATACAACATCTAAGAAGTCAAGAAAATTATAGATGAATGTGTTTTTTTTAAAGATAGAAATTCTTTAACTCGCAATCTCTAAATGAACGTAGAAAGATTATGTCATTTGAATTATAATTCATTAATTTATAGGTGAATGCTGCTGGTAAGTTCCCATCCCCCGTAGGACTAGTGTCCCTATATACTATATATACAATATAGAGTTGATCCACTACTTTTTTTTTGACAACATCTACAGCTACTTTTGTTACAGTAGTTTCCATATATACTTATGATACAGTGGATTAAAATTTCTTTTACATAATCTTTTATATTTTAAAAGATAATTTATTTTTTATTTATTATTAATTATTTTTATATGAAAAATAAAATAAATATAATTTTTATAATTTATTTTTTATATTTAATTTATCATCAAATAAAATACAGAAAATCAAGAAAACTTATTTTTGTATCTCAGTTATTAATAATGAGTTGTTTTTCAATTTGTTTTTAAATTATAATTTTTTTTTTGCTATGTATCTAGATGTTGTTGACACCATCACTTAATTTTCGTTAACTTATAATGTATATAATTTTTTACCTATGAAAATTTTAAAAACAACTTGACATGTTTAAAATCATGAGTACTCAATTGTACTCTATTATATTTTTTTCTTAGACTTTTTTTTTACTTTTTTGTTGTGCTTCATTAATTAATTAGGAAAGATATATCAATTTTAAATTTATTAATTTTACGGAGGTAAATCTTGTATATATCAATAACTATTTATTAACAAATAAGATCTATTTTATGCCAACTCATATGTATGGATGTTGCATTATACCAAAAAAGTGAAAAACTTTCTTTTTAATCCCTTTCAATTATTTTATATAAATATTTTAATCTCATAAAATCATAGCTATTCAATAATTTAATTTTTTTTAAGTGACTAAACAATCTTAGAAAGGATCCCATATATACTATACATCAAGTTTGAACTAAGGCTAATAAACTTTAACAAACACTATAATTTTCGAAAAAGCCAATGTGATCTCTTTTAGGCTTAAAAGTGATTAATATCATAGCATAATTTAATTTTTGCTCTCTCTTTAATAATTTATTTTCAATGGTCTATTTATTTTTTTTTTAAAATAAATGTTATTTTATTAATATAAAATAAAAGTGTTTCCATAAGGAAATACAAAAGGATTGGGTATTCCCATATATCACCAACTGTGACTGAGTTTAGAAAAGAGTAAAGTAAGAGTAAAGAAAATTAGCAGCATTTATCAGGTATGGCTCACGAGTTCACGCACTAAATTGCTTGCTTCTTTCATTATCTCTAGTGACAGGCTTATTACGTTCTCAAAAATACACCAATTCCTCGCTTTCCATGTGCTATAACACAGCGCCGCTATGAGGAGGGTCTTTTGTCTACCGTCGAATTGAGCCGCTGTCCAGGATAAGACTCGTTGCCACCAATTGAAAAAGGTCTCTTCTTCTCTCATCTATAGGTCAGGGGTTATTAACATTGGAACAAAGCATTAACATCGAGCATTGGAACAAAGCATGAGAATGGTCTATTTATTTAGATCTTGAGGAAAAATAAATAAAATTTGTACGATTTATTAACATTTAAATTTTTTCAGTTATATAATTTTAAAAAAGCACTCAATATTTTTTAGACAAATAATATGCATCATCAATACTATTTAACTAATTTTTTAGTTAAATCATTGAATTCAATTTTCATGGTGCAACTAATATTTATATGTTTCTTTACAAACATCGAATATATTTTTGTCTACTGTATATTAACTTAAGATAAGTATATAATGTTAAAGATTTAATAAATGTATCCTGTGATGTAAGTAAAAAGAAAAAAAATAACAAAATGATATTTATAATGTTTGAGGCTAATTTGTATCATCTTAATTTTTTTTATAAACAACCAAGTTATATTAATTTGTTTTTTCTTAGTTAAACATAGTGAATTTTGATATTTTAAAATTGCCACATAAATTAAAAATGCATGATTGATTAATTAATTATTGTGCTAACTGAGCAATGGGATTTTTATAAAATATAAATATAAAAATAAATTGTAAAGGTAGTAATTTGACATTATATGATTGATGATATAATTCAAGTCACATTAACGCTATAGGAGTATTTGGAGTAAACTTTTCATTTATTTCTTTTATTTTTCTTTTAGTTTTAATTTATTTTATTGCTTTTCCTTTCTTTTCAAGTATTTTAATTTCTTTTAAACTTCAATTTTATTTGCTTTTGTTATTTAAAGTTCTGGTTTGTTTTTCAACTTCCCATTTGTTTTACTTTCGTATCATTACGTTATTTTATTTTTAATTCCTTTTTCTTCTAAGTATTTTATTTCCAAGTTTTACCTCCTTTCCATTTTAAACTTTATTTTCTTGTACGTTATTTATTACGATTATGGTTTTATTTGCTAAAATTTGTCACAAGTATTTTAATACAGTTTGATTTTGACACTCTGTCGAAATTAACAAAAATCAAGTGAAATAATCCTATAAAATGTATACATATTGTTAAGCTAATTAAAGTTTGACTTAAGGATTATCACAAATATTCAAAGAGAGTGGATCCCCTCACTTTTTTTTTTTCAATTATTTGATAAAATATAATCTCTCACTATTTAATATCTTTTCTCACATGCTTTTTCTTAATCTCACTTAAAGAGTGTAAAATAAAAAATCACACTTAAACAAATAATTGAAAAAAAATTGAAAAAATCCATTTTCAAATTCAAGAGTATTGATTAATCCAAAATAATTTTAAAATTTTATTTTTGTTATTTGTTTGTGGTCAATTATAAATTTATTTTCTAATATTTTTGTATTCTATTTTTACAAAGTTAAGTTATTTTATTAATTTTAGATTTCTTAAATTTCTTTGTGTTGATTAAACATTTGTTAGTATTTTGATAAATTTGATTTCTATGCCACCATTAGCAAATTTCAAATATCCATTATATAACGCAATAATTCTCATGACTTATGTACAATGCAAGCAGAGGAGGCGCTTGACAATTTCATGTTACTATAAAAATTTGTATAACCAATTGCTTGTTCCAACCAATCAACATGTTGAACCAGGTATATTCAGTTTCCATTCCTCAAATGCCAAACACAAGAATAGAACACTATTTGATTGACAACTCTAAATGATTAGAATGACACAACGGATTGAGGATGCGGTGATGACTGAAACTGAGACACTGCTGTGTCATTTTCTTCATTCTCATTAAAAGCAATTGGTTTTACACAAAAATCCTTCCTGCAATTCCAAATAACATTATAATCAACTATTTTCAACTACATAAGAATTTTTGTCAATGATTTAAGCAAGGTATAAATTAATTTTTGTCATAATAACTTCGATGTTAGCATAACTGAATAAGCAGGGTAGAAACTCAGGTGCAACCAACTTGACGTGAAGTTGACAACTGAGAGCCGTTAGATAAAAATTTAGTCAAATCATTCAAATTATTTAACGGCTCACAGCTATTAACTTCACGTGAAGTTGACAGCACTTGAGTTTTCACCAATAAGCATACCTTTGAGATATGGAACTCTCCTCGGACAACGCTTTCTCCAACCTTTCTTCAAATGGCGTTGCATGCCAGTTCACTTTCTGATCCTGAAAAGTGAAAAATCAGCAAAATCAGGAGCAATATCAAGCTTTAAAACTCAAATAGGAAAAGAAAAAAATGTTGATAATATAAGTCATACTTCCTTGTACTTATTGGTTGAGTTTGGTATCCCATTACCATCCCACCACTTAGGAGGAGGGAAATGAGATTCCTCGTCTTCGGTCCAATGCGCAGCAACCATTCCAATGATAGGCCTATCAGATGGAGCTTTGCGAATATGACTATTCGCCATTTCCATTCTCTTGTTTCTCTCCTCTAGAATTACGGACGCCGGCTTCAGCCATGAAGACAAGCTTTCTTCCACCTTTGATTCATTTTCATTCAAGACTTTCTTTGATTTTTCATTCTCTGCCTGCTTGGGATACCGAAATTGCGACTGAGCTGTCTCAAAGACAGTTCCTGGTGTTTGCATTTCATCAGGTAGCTTCAAAGGGATGGGATAAGGTGATAATTTATATTCACCCTCCTTATTTGGGGGTTCTGTTTTCATCATATGCCATACACCACAATCAAATGTATCATAGGTTGATGATTCAATTTCACATTCAAAATGTACACACTTGTTTCACATTCAAGAAGTTGTTTTCTTAGTCATACCTGAAGCATGAAGGTTCCCTGTCTTGCTTCCTTCACTAGAATCAAGAGAGTCACGTCTAGTATTTTGTGTATTGGAGATACAGCTGCAAAAGAAAGGAAATTAACTTTCGAGAAAAATCTTGGTGTGTTTTTTCAATAGAGCATTCTAAAATTTTGAAGAATTTAAAGTGATATGTAACTAAATTGCCATAATTCAATTACATGTAATTTTGGCAACACCTCTGTTGAAGACCTTCAACCTTTTAAATTAAAAAAAAAAAGTGTGATTAAATTAAAAATGCTACCAGATAATATAAAAGTATGACCTTAATTTAAACTATACTTTTTAAGTGTTGTCATAGCCAGCCATAAGATTCACCATTTTAAAATATCTTGTTTATATGCACAACAAGAAAAGATGAAATCCTATATATATATATTTCCAAATTTGATGGCAAATTATTTCCTTTTTACTATCCATCAAGTTTTAAAAGAAGAAAACAAGGAAGGAAATGGGAGAAATTCCCTATCTTATGGGGGTATTCTAAATTCTTTGTTGTGAACTAAACAAAATACCCCATAAAAGTGCTTCTGATTTGTAAAATTGATTTTATTAATATCAGAACAAATAATTTCTAATTAAAGGATTTAAAATACTCTTAAAAAATGCATTCTCTCTTTTTAAATTCTTTATCCGAATACACTCTTAATTTTGGAAATCAAATGTATAATTTTGACATTCAGAGAAAATCCTTTACTACATAGTAAATGTAAAGTAAGCTCCTGCTGTTCTCAAGATTAAAAAACGGAATATCGATCTCCTATGAAATAGACAAAAATGTGGTTATTCCACATTCACTATAAGACGTGAGCATAAAAAAATTCAAAATATAAATAGATGAACAACCTGCTTGGTGTTTGCTCTAAAGAATCTGTTCTTTTCCCCCAATCTTCAGAACATTTCTTGGGAGTTGGGGGGTTGAATGGTTGATTATCTAGCCGAACTTTATCGGCTGACGTGTTGGGACGCCAAGAATGAAACCTTGAAGGCTCAGAATCTTTGCCACAGGAAGGTGATACTTTCAGCTTCTCAGATGCTTTGAGAAACATGGCCTGTCGAAAAAGGGTTCATGTAATTATACGAAAAAAATTTTATCTACAAGCACCAATCTTAAGAGAGAGAGCCAAAAATTAAATAGTGTTCTAAGTGTTTTTCAAAATTTCTACAAATAGTAATGAGAACATAAACTTCAATCATTATACTACCAAGGTTTCTATGCCCAAGACTGCATACACTTGACTATCTACAAATGTGATAAGTATCCAATGAACCAGCTTACATGCTATCTACAAATTTGTTATCTAGTAGAACAAGGCTTACGCGCTATTGTAGAGAAATTTATCCTCTAAAAAAAGTAGAAAAACATTAACAGAAGAATATCTACAATTGAGAAAGGTTTGGGGTTGGATTTCTAACAATATTGCAGTTCTTTCCATCCATTATATCTTGAAAATACTAAACACTTCATAGAAATTGCAGTTGCTAGAATTAGAAATGACAAAAGGCTCAAATGTGATAGAGGTCGTTATCTTGAAAGACCATTTTCATATATGCCACTATTGCAAGTCCTACATCTATCAAGGATACTTCTCTAGAATGTTTATAAATGAGGAACATCCCTCACTTCTTGAGCTAGCTTTTGGAGTGAGCGAGGCCTAATCAGTTATGATACCACCATTTTTGGTGATCTCAAACTATACAGGTTACCCTGCTAAACTACAAGTCAACAACTGTAGATTCCGAGGTTGTGACATTTCAAAATACACAATCCAATATAAAATCCTCTTAGAATATAAAATATGAAACAACAGGAAAATAGGGTACAGTTGAACATAAAATGAGAGTATTCCAAGAGTTCTGGGATCTAAGTTCCTCCCTATAAACAGAGACACAATCAATTTTTGTTTTTAAATTTATTCTTTTTTATTAAAAATAAAAAGAAGAAGCAGCAAGCTTGAAGTCCTAATTGTGGCTATTGTCGATTGTTTTCAAATATGAGACTAACTGCTACTAGTTGTTTCCCACATTTAGTTTTTCACTAATCATTTCATCTATGAAACATGCTCTCCATTGTCCAGAAACTAGAACTAACTCTAATTGCAAGCTTAGTAGAAAGAAAAAGCATACACCAGCTAACAGCTTCAGCGACTTATCTTGAAGCATTTCCTATAGTATGAAAAATAAACTACATGCCAATATATATTCCTTATTCCATAATCCATACTGCTAAACATGTAAGAACTGTCATAATGCACACCTCATCCTTATGTCCCTTGTCATGAATCTGAGCTCCTGTGCCAAAACTCTTCCCCTCATTGCAAGCAGATTCTTCTCTTACTTTTCAAAAAATTAAGAGCAGAGTACACATTGAAATAAGAGGCCATATGCTCATAATGGTAAACATCAATTCAACAAAATAGAAAAAATAAAAGCCATAAAAGTATCATTAAAAAACAGAAACAAAAGAATTAATTACCTTCAGAGAGAAACAAAGTAGACAGCCGATTTCGAGAGACCACAGCATCCTGGTTTACACACAACAAAATTAGAACCTTGATCAAAAGCAAAATTAAAAGAGTTAATGCTTACTTTGGTCTGGTGTTAATGAGTCCAAATAGTTCCTATGAATAAAAAACATTAGTCAACTTGATCCCTTGATCTTTTTGACTCATTTAACCTGCTACATGGACTAAAAGGGGGACTCGTGCATAAACCTAGAGACCAAGCTAAAGTATTAACCCAGCATTAAAATTCATTGAAAATCAAACAGCTTTACCAGAAACTCTGACAAATTAATCATTCAAAATTCAGCTTATGTATGTCAACAATTTTCAACCATTTGCAAATCCTCCAACAACAATAAGATATTTCCAAAAAATTCCAATACATTCGTAACAATTAACAATATAGAAGACAAAAATAAGTGTTTTTTAATAAAAAAAAAAAAAAGTTAGGACTGGTTACGTTGGTTTTGGACTGACGAGAAAGCGCTGCGGTGGTGGCGGCGGTGGCAGTAGTGGGAAGGTGACGATTGTCACGGCCTCTAAAGCAAGAAAAGAAGCTACCCATGGTGGCGCGGTAGAAGGATCGGAACACGAACCTCAGAATCAGACCTAACCAGCGCATATCATGCAGAAGAACCAGTAATTATAACGTTCCTTTTCTCTATTTTTCTCTAATTATTTCTTTTAAAAAAAATAGAGTGTAAATTGATAAGGAAGGAAGCAAGAGAGTGTGAGAGAGAGAGAAGGGAAGAGTGAGGAGTGGATTTTGAAATTTGAACTAACAGTGAAGTATGATGAGGAAGGAGGGAGAGGGAAGGAATGGAATTCATATTTCAGGCACACGCTTGGGGTATCTTTTTCCTACGCGCGGATCATTGCTACGGTGGGACGCGCTCATATATCGCGACACGTAGCAGTTTTTGGAGAGTAGGTGACTAGGTGGGTTCAAATTAGCGAAGGCGCGTTGCTAACATTGAATCGATGATTGTGACCGAGACCGAGATCCCTGTCTTAACGCGAATGTTTTTAACTCGAAAATAGGCATTTACTCATGTGCTTATAAAATTAGATAAAACTAGTATTTTTATTTTTTTTTCCACTAAACTACTATTTCTACTTGCTGACAAATTTATTTATGAAATAATTGTTGGGTATATGAAGATCGTAAGATGACAAAATCTTATATTTATGTAGTGGTTTCAAGACACAATTAGATCGCTTTTTTTAAAGAGATATTTGTCCCCACACTTAGTTGCTATAGGGTTAATGATAATACTCTCCCAGTATACAATGAAACCTAAGAATTTCTTAATTAGCAATAGTAAGAAATTCTCAACTCTCTTGAACAAGGAAAATCTCTTAATGGTTGAGTAATTTGTACACTTAGTACGTCATATCTGAAATAGTGAACAAGGACTTATTTATACATATTGCACATAGCAATTATGATTGGTTACGTATACAAATGGTTGTGTCTTTTCTATTGCCAATAGATACAATGTTTTGAATATACACAACTCTTAAAGAGTTGTGTCTCTTTAGCCAATAGACACAATGTTTTGAACATACACAATCCTTAAAAGGTTGTGTCCCTTCAACCAAATGGTACTAAACGGTTAGTAACCGTTTATTAATAATATTAATATTAATATCAATAATATTAATAATATTAATTAATCAAATTTGTAAATACCCTTCAATCCCCTACTATTTACAAAATTTAAATATCATACAAGTATATGCATAAAGAATGTGTCACTAAGATTAAACATTCTTTTAGTGTAAATTTTAAAGTTCTAACGAAGTAATAGGTGTCTAATCGATTAAACCTATACTCCATATGCTAGTACCAAAAATCACACACATTACTTATACCCTCCAAGTTCAAGAGTTTACAATTTTAAGCACTTATATGGCCTTGTGCTCATCCTGGTTTCATGAATATTTACGAGAATAAAACCTCTAAAATTCTCGATTAGAGCGGCACCACTCTTATATTCATATAGGTGGAATCTTTTGATAGATAATATTATCATTCCATTAAGAGTTTAAACTCACCCTCCTAATTTATTATAAATAGCACTAAATTCTATATCTTAGTGCTCCAATTGCTAAATAACTTGTTATTACCCATTAAACCTTGAAACTAGTGGTCTACTAGAATAAGGTTGGGTTCCCATCATTTAGCAATAATAGGTTTTAATCCCATTTTAGCAGTAGTTTCTTTGATTTTATCCCTTGACAAACCTTTAGTCAAAGGGTCTGCTAAATTTCCTTGAGATCTTATATAAGTAATGGTAATTACACCATCATCTATTAGTTGCCTCACAAACTCATGTCTCAAACTTATATGTCTAGACTTTCCATTATAAACCTTGTTATATGCTCGAGACATGGTTGATTCACTATCACAGAAGATTGAAATGGCTGTCGTTTGCTGTGACCACAGCTTTATATCATATAACAAATTTCTTAACCATTCCGCTTCTTTACTTGCGGCTGATAAAGCTACAAACTCAGCCTCCATAGTAGAATGTGTAATACATGTTTGTTTCTTTGAGGCCCAACTTATTGCTCCACCACCTATGGTGAAAATCCATCCTGAAGTGGATTTGTTATCACTAAGATTTGTAATCCAACTTGCGTCGGAATAACCTTCTAAAACTGCGGGATAATCACTATAATGTAATCCCAAGTTTATGGTTTTCTTGAGATAACCAAGAACTCTTGTTATAGCTTTCCAATGTTGATTGCTAGGCTTTCCTGTAAACCTTGATAATTTGCACACAGCAAATGCTATATCAGGTCTAGTATAATGCATTGCATACACATACATTAAACTTCCTATAGCACTAGCATATTCTAATTGTGCTATAGGTCTTCCCATGTTTCCTTCTAATTTAAGATTAGGATCATACGGCGTATTGGATTCTTTAATTGTGAGATGATCAAACTTTTCCAATACCTTTTTAATACAATGAGATTGACTTAAAGTAAAGCCAACTTCATTCTTATGTACCTTTATGCCTAATATTGTATCAACTTCATTCAAATCATTCATCTTGAATTTAGAAGTTAAATACTCTTTCGTTATACGAATTCCTTCTAAATTTGTTCCGATGATTAACATATCATCAACATATAAACAAATAATTACTCCATAATCTTTAGTAAATTTTGAGTAAATACATTTATCCGCACTATTATGTGAGAAACCATTTGATAACACCACTGAATCAAACTTCTCATGCCATTGTTTAGGCGCTTGTTTTAGCCCATACAAAGACTTAATTAATTTACAAACTTTCTTTTCATTTCCGGGTAGCACATAGCCTTCCGGTTGCTCCATATAAATTTCTTCATTAAGATCTCCATTTAAAAAA
>NC_029791.2:34842139-34848888 GCF_000816755.2 Arachis ipaensis
AAACTTTCTTTTCATTTCCGGGTAGCACATAGCCTTCCGGTTGCTCCATATAAATTTCTTCATTAAGATCTCCATTTAAAAAAGCCGTTTTAACATCCATTTGATGTATATGAAGCTTATGTATGGATGCTAATGCTATAAGAGCCCTAATAGAAGTCATTCTTGCCATAGGTGCGTAGGTATCAAAATAGTCTAGACCGTCTTGTTGTCTAAATCCCTTGGCCACTAACCTTGCTTTAAAGGTTTGTAATGAACCATCAGTGTTATACTTTCTTCTAAATACCTACTTACATCCTATAGGCTTTGATCCTGGAGGCAAATCAACCAAGACCCAAGTATTGTTAGATAATATTGAGTCCATTTCATCGTTTATTGCTTCTTTCCAGAAAGCAGAATCCCTTGAAGCCATAGCCTCTTTGAACGTTTGAGGATCACCCTCTATGTTCATCACAATAGGAATCTTGTTTGTTACAGAATTCCTAGTTCCTTCTACCAAAAAGGTGATAGCCTGAGAAGAAATAAAATCTGGACCCAAGTCCTTTTCTTTTCTTACTCTCAAGCTCTTCCTTGGTTCAATCAACTCTTTGTCGTTTAGACGTTTATTATTTTGATTATTTATTTCTTGTGAAATATTAGTATCATTTTGGAGATACTCTGAATTAGAAGTTGAATCATTGATAAATTTATTTTCAATAAATTCTACTTCTCTTGATTCAACAACTACATTAGACACTAAGTCTAATATTCTATATGCTTTAGAATTTTGAGCATATCCTATAAAAGCCCCTTTTATGGCTCTTGGCCCCAATTTAGTTCTCTTTTGATCAGGAACTCGATAAAAGGCTAAACACCCCCACACTTTAAGATAATTTAAGTTAGGTTTCCTTCCTTTCCAAATTTCATAAGGAGAAACCTTTCTATGTTTTGATGGTATCCTATTATGGATATGACATGATGTCAATAATGCTTCACCCCACAAATTGTAAGGCAATTTTGCATTTAGTAACATTGAATTAACCATATCCACTAAGGTACGCTTTTCGCTTTTCGCCAAACCATTTTGTTGCGGAGTATATGGAGCGGAAGATTCATGCACAATACCATGTAATTCACAAAAGTGATCTTAGAAAAAGATCTCCACCTCGATTACTACGAAGAACTTTTATTTTCTTATCATGCATATTTTCTACTTCTATTTTATATTTCTTAAACATTTCAAAAGCTTCATCTTTATTTCTAAGCAAATACACATAAGTAAATCTAGAACAATCATCAATGAAGGTTATAAAGTATCTTTTTCCTCCTCTAGTAATATTGCCATTTAGTTCACAAATCACTATGAATCAATTCTAATAAATGTGTATTTCTTTCAACCTTAGGAAAAGGTTTCTTAGTAATTTTAGATTGTATGCAAATATCACATTTCTTATTAAAATCTTTGTTACTAAGATCAATATAGTTATTCTTTTGCATATATTCAATTGATTTGTAATTTAAGTGTGCTAATCTACTATGCCATAAATCACAAGAATCAACAACATACAAAGAAACATTCACTTTATTAATACTAAGTTTAAACATGCCTTCAGTACAATATCCTTTTTCCTATGAATACATCATTCTTAAGCAAGATCACTTTATCGGATTTCATTACAACTTTGAATCCTTTCTTACACAAGAGACTAACATAAACTAAATTTTTTCTCAAATCTGGAACATGAAGTACATTTATTAAACTTAATTTCTTTCCAGATGTAAAATTTAATTCCACACTTCCTTGACCACAAACTTTGGCTGAGTTATCATTGCCCATCAAGACTTCTCTATTGTTCACTTCTTCATATGTTTTCAATTGGTTGCGATAATTGCAAATGCGAACAGTAGCCCCAGAATCTAACCACCACTCAAGTGATTTTCCTTGTGTTGCTATGTTGACTTCTGTAACCATGCCAATATGCATGTTTTGTACTTTTTCTACAACCATAGCAATTAGATCCTTCTCTTCCACTAAGTTGGTCTTTGATGCTTCCTTTTTCAGAAGTCTACATTCTTTGATATAGTGTCATTTCTTGTGACAATGATAACACTCTCTTTGTCTCTTCTTATCTTGCTTTGAATCTTTAGAGAACTTTCTTTTCTTCTTATTGATGTTATTTTCATCAATATGATTCACTTTAGAACTTTGAGAAAGATACACAGCATCACGTTTTCGAGTTTCCTCCTCTATACGTATATGCCTTAGTAATTTCTCAATAGTGAAGTCCTCACCAAGATGTAAAAGTTTCTTCCTATAACCATTCCAAGATGAAGGCAATTTTAAAATAATTGCTCCAACTTGTAATGATTCAGGGATCACCACTTGTAGATCACGAAGTCTACTTACAAGGATTTGTAATTCATGAATTTGATCCATGACAGGCATAGTATCATTAATAATAAATTCAAAATATTTCATCATGATAAACTTATCTGTTCCTTGTTGTTCGGTATTGTACTTTTCTTCCAAAGACTTCCAAATCTCTAATGGCGATTGAATTGACATGTAGAGATCATAGAGTCGGTCGGATAAAGTGTTGAGGATATGACCTCGACATGCGAAAGTATCTTCATCACGTTTCTTCTTCAATTGAACGATCTTTTCTTTCTCTTCCGGTGTGACGTTTTCAGCGGCATCGGCAATTGGTGTAGTCTTTGGGTCAATCACATATGCAAGATTGAGAACTGAAAGAAGGAACATCATCTTGTCCTTCCAACGGTTGAAGTTTGTTCCATCAAAGCGATCTAATTTGACAAACTCTTGATTCATGACCTTGAACGTAGCGTTTTGATCTTGTGCCATCTTCAACAAATATCTCTCTAAAATTGTTGGGTATATGAAGATGGTAAGATGACAAAATCTTATATTTATGTAGTGGTTTCAAGGCACGATTAGATCGCTTTCTTTAGAGAGATATTTGTCCCCACACTTAGTTGCTATAGGGTTGATGACAATACTCTCCCAGGATACAATGAAACCTAAGAATTTCTTAATTAGCAATAGTAAGAAATTCTCAACTCTCTTGAACAAAGAAAATCTCTTAATGGTTGAGTAATTTGTACACTTAGTACGTCATATCTGAAATAGTGAACAAGGACTTATTTATACATATTGCACATAGCAATTATGATTGGTTACGTATACAAATGGTTGTGTCTTTTCTATTGCCAATAGATACAATGTTTTGAATATACACAACTCTTAAAGAGTTGTGTCCCTTTAGCCAATAGACACAATGTTTTGAACATACACAATCCTTAAAAGGTTGTGTCCCTTCAACCAAATGGTACTAAACGGTTAGTAACCGTTTATTAATAATATTAATATTAATATCAATAATATTAATAATATTAATTAATCAAATTTGTAAATACCCTTCAATAAAAAAATTAAAGTTATATCCATAAAAAATAGATTTTATACAATAAAATTATTCAAATTTTTAAAAATTATCTAAAAATTCTGAATTATTTTTCTTTTACTGTTATTATTATCATTCTCTCTCTCTAAATTATCTTTCTTTCCAAAAAAAATTGTTACCTGATAAACAAAAAAATAATATGCTCAAATAATAATAATAAACCAATCAAAAACAAAAATAGCATCTACCATAAATTTACAACATATTGCTATTATATTAGATTCACAAGCATTTATTCATAGTGAACTAACAAAAAGATCATAGATTGAGAGGAGAAGATAAACCTAAATTGTGAACCTAAGTAGGAGGTTCGTACTTGGAGAAAGAGACGAAACCATCGTGATTTTTGTCGTGGAAGTCTATCTCCCTCTAAGAGCGATAGAGAACCTCTTTGTTGGACTGGAGAACATTTAGTTAACTCGTGATCACTAACGAATCCATTAAAAAAAAATTAATACAAGTTATAGACCTTACCAGCTTAACCCTTAAATGATAAGGGTAAAATTCTTAAAATTGTTGAGTGATATTTAAATGCATATTGTTTCTCATTATATGAATATCATGGCATCAAGCTTTGCACCAATTGTTAAATGGCGGGCTAGATTCGTTATAATTTTGTCCATCCTAATATGTATGTTTAATAGGTACAATGAAAATCATATCTAGGTCTAATCTCAGGTTATGCGTGTGTTTAGATTATAGTTTCCAAACGAAAATTTGTATAAAAGTGATTTTGTAAATTTATTTTGATAAAAAGTAAGTTTGTGTTAATGTGATTTATGTTTGGCAATCTTTATATCAAAATGGATTATAATAAAATAAATGTTATTTGGATTATACTACTCAAAATTACTTTTAGATGAAAAATTACTAAAAGAGACATCAATTTAAATAATTTTTTATATTATCCTATCATTTTACTTTAGATATTTGAATAAATCTTATTAATTTATTTTATAATAAAATTAATATTTACTTGCTAAATTAAAGTAACATTAAAAGTTGATAAAATATATTTTAATACATAAAAACACTAAAAAGAGTACTATACATTTTATAATGTCAAACAAAAAGAAAATGTTCTATATTATTTTAGTACCGTTACTATTTTTTAATTTAGTATCATTTTGGACTATAAATTTTTATAATTAGTATATAATAAAAACGAAAATAAAGTACAATAAGAAGTACAATAAAAATAACAAAAACAAAAAAATTTCGTACAAACATAAAATATAATAATTGTAACTAACAACATATATCATATGAACAAAAAAATTACAATAAGAAGTAAATAAAATTCATATGAATAAAATAAAATAAAAAAATAAAAAATTTTATACACAACATAAATATAGTACAATAAAAGATAGAAAAAATAATTTATACAAATAAAAAATAATAAAAATATTATAAAAATTAATAAAAATAAGAATTTATATCAATAATAGTTGTCATATGAATAAAAAATACAATAAAAATATATGACATCAAAACACTAAAAAAATAATATCAGAATACAAAAAATAATATAAAAAATATTTATATATAAATAAAAAAATACAATAAAAAATATAAAAATCAAAATATGAAAGAGAGTACTAAAAATAATAAAAAAAATTAAAATATTTATCTTGGCAGTGATTGTAACAAATCTGAAAGATTTTGATGAAAAAAAAATTGGGACCAAAAACATATACAAAGAACTATTGTAAAAATTATATGGTTACTTACATCATTTTTATAGAAGAAATGAAGGATAGGATTGGTAGAAGAGAAATAATTTTCTTATTTAATTTCTCAATTGTAATTAGCCTTCCCCAACGTGAACGCAGAAGTTAGAATTTTTAGCTTCCTGTAAACATATGTTTAGAGTCAAAATCACTTTTGGGTTCACTAAGTTAACTCGTGCTCACTAACGAATCCATAAAAAAAAAAATTAATACAAAGTTATAGACCTTACGAGCTTAAAGCTTAAATGATAAGGGTAGAATTCTTAAAATTATTGAGTGATATTTAAATGCATATTGTTTCTCATTATATGAATATCATGGCATCAAGCTTTGCATCAGTTGTTAAATGTTGGGCTAGATTCGTTATAATTTTGTCCATCCTAATATGTATATTTAACAGGTACAATGAAAGTCATATCTAGGTCTGATCTCAGGTAATGTCAAGTTGCAGATAATCAACTGAAGCTTACGCAGAATGAGCTCATGGTCTACTTAGAACAAACATGCATCATATTATTTATCGTATATTTACTGTGGTTGTATTCTACGTTTATTCTCTATTATTGTGCTATGTGACTTGTTTGTACTTTCTTGTTATTACTGCTTGCTTGTTCTGGTAGACTATAACATTAGATATAAACAACATTAGATATAAACAGACTGAGACTATAACCTTAAGGTCAGACTAGTATATCTGTCACTCTTCTAATATAGAGATTTACCCTAGGTCTAATATACGATCTGTCTTCCTCCATTGGTACTCTGCTTAAAAATAGTAGATTTTCACTCCTTTTTTAACTGTTCTTACATATGTAATTGATGCTGAAGTACGTTGTCTTGCTAGAGTTATTCCCTTGCAGAGACCATATAATGGAGATACAATCATCTGAGGTGAAACTCGTATTCGCATCAGATGAAGACTCTAACTGATCATGTCTTTTTCGCTCTTTGCTATTTTCTTTGGACTTTAATTCATCGTATGAGTTTTCTCTTGCTGAGCCACACTCGGATGTTCCTCAACATCTACCCTCGCCTCAGCTGGAGTTTTCACCGGAGCCTCATCTAGAGTGATTAAAAAAAGAGGAATCAAAGACACCACAAAAATAAAAAGATTAAGATAAAATGATATTTGGATAGTGTTTTCCTACTAGAATGATAAGGAAAAAAAAAAAGGAACAAAAGATACTATGAAAACAAAAAGATTAAGTTAAAAGGATAGTTGGATACTGTTTTTCTACTAGACATCTAAGAAACCTATTCTTAGCGACTTAGGTTACCAATGAGTTTTTCCTATTAGACTTTCAAAAAACTTGTCCTTGACAACCTCAATTAAAGGGATGAAAGTATAATAACTAATACTAAGAGTTACTTTAAGCTGGATCTTTCAATTTCTTTATGCAACAAGTAAAGCAAATCACTCACCTCACTTGAATACAAAAAATTTGTGCATCATAGGCACCATAAAATTTATTCATAAGAAACTATTCAAATTTCTCACAAAAGTATTTAAACAACTTCCTAACGCATCAGTCTAAATGTGGATTAAATCTTTCTAGAA
>NC_029791.2:34849003-34854713 GCF_000816755.2 Arachis ipaensis
TGACTTTTGACTTTTTGTCGTCCTCATTTAGCTTATTGGGCTTTATCTTCTCTTTTATGGCTAACAAAATTTATATATTTCTTCATGTTCGAGTACTGACAAGTCAATATTATTGCTCTTGAAATAAACTCTTGATTTTTTCAATCTCTAATATTAGCACAACGTAATTTTTTTAATAATCAATTTTTTTAACATGACAAAATTACTATTTTGCTCTTTACATGAAAAAAAAATTAAAAGGATTTGACTTTGTTTATAATGTAATTCTAAAAAATTTACAAATAAATTGAATTTTTATCTATTATTTTAGTCAATAATTTAATTTTTTTAATTTAATAATTTAATAATATATTTTTAATACATATTTTAATTTTAAATATTATTAATAATAAAAAATAATAAATTTTATTATCCTCTAAAATTTTTCTACTTCAAAACAGGCTTACGGGGATTTGTTGCCAATCACCATTCCGTTAGAAGTTAGGGGTGATCATTAGTCGGGTAAAATTGGGTTTGTCCTGATCTAGACTCGATCCTAAATATACACTGAGTCTATTTTTTAGACTCTAATCCGACCCTAAACCCGATAAAATCTAAATAATTTTTTAAAAATTATTTATTTTTATATTAAATATTAATTTTTAATTTTTTTAATAAATAAATATCACCTTTTAAATACCATAGCATTTATCATACTGTTCGTTATATTGTATAATCACTTTTTTAATAATTAAAATGAAAAATAAACGAATAACGGAATAAGAAACAGCGCTGAACCAACATTGGCTGAAAATCAAACCAACTCACTGTGAAAATTAGTAAAGCTAATTTTAGAAAATATATAAATAAATAATAACTAAATAAAATGAGAGGTAATAAACAATCTTAGTTTATAACCTTAGAATTTTAATGGTTGAAAAAGAGAAAAATTATATACCTCTAATTGACGGATGGTTCATATTGAAGAGACTCAACATCAACAATCTAAATACGTTATTTTCCCAACTCTCATCGTTGGAATATACCATAGCAGAAAACGAACGTGCAGAGCTCTTACTTCAAAGTCTACCAGATTCATATGATCAGCTTATCATTAACTTAACTAATAATGTTTGACTGATTATCTTTCTTTTGATGACATGGCTGCGGCGGTTCTTGAAGAAAAATCTAGGCGCAAGAATAAGGAAGATAGATTAGAAAGCTCAAAACAAGAAGAGGCTTTGTTGATGACAAGAGGGAGATCAATGGAGCGTGGTTTCAGTGGGAGTCAAAGTAGACCAAAGTCACAAAGTAAGAAGCAGGTCAAATGCTACAATTGTGGTAAGAAAGGGCACTTCAAGAAAGATTGTTGGAATAAGAAGAGTATAGAGAAGGTTCCAGAAGGATCAAGTTCTCAAGGATGTGTTGCAAGTACCTCTGATGATGGAGAAATCCTGTATGGCGAAGCAACAATTGGTTCTAAAGGCAGTAAACAACTCACTGATGTTTGGATTGTTGATTCAGGAGCAACATGGCACATGACTCCTCATCGTGATTGGTTTTGTACATATGAACCTGTCTTGGAAGGATCTGTGTTTATGGGAAACGATCATGCCTTAGAAATTGTTGGAATGAGTACTGTCAAAATAAAAATATTTGATGGTTCTATTCGTTCACTTCAAGGGGTAAGACACGTGAAAGGCTTGAAGAAGAATTTGTTGTCGATTGGGCAATTGGATGAACTTGGTTATAAGACCCATATTGAAGGTGGGATCTTAAAAGTTGTTAAAGGAGCTCTTGTGGTAATAAAAGCAGAAAAGATTACAGCAAATCTATACATGCTTATGGGAGATACTTTGCAAAAGGCAGAGGCATCAGTTGCTTCAACAAGCCAAGAAGAAATGACGATGATATGGCATTGCAAACTAGGATAAATCGGTCACCATCAACTGCAATTGGGTTGAAGACACCAATGGAGATGTGGCAAGGTAAGCCACCTAATTATTCTTCTTTACATATATTTGGTTGTCCTGTGTACGTGATGTACAATTCCCAAGAAAGAACAAAGCTAGACCCAAAGTCTAGAAAATGTATATTCTTAGGTTATGCTGATGGTGTTAAGGGGTATCGCCTGTGGGATCCCACTGCCCGCAAGGTAGTTGTCAGTAGAGATGTGATATTTGCAGAAGATGAATTGCAAAAAGAACAAGAAAATGACAGCACTATTAAAGAGATAACCACTGTTCAAATAGATGAAAAATGTAGAGAAGGTGATCTTTCTGAAGCAGAACCACAGCACGAAGAACAAGAAGCAGAGGCTAATGACATAGAAGTTCGTCGATCCACTCGACAAAGAAGAACACCATCATGACACTCAAATTATGTTTTGACAAACCATGATGCATATTGTCTTTTGACAGAAGATGGAGAGCCAACAACTTTTATGGAGGCTATGCGCAATCTAGACGCTTCTATGTGGATGACAGCAATGCAAGAAGAAATTGAGGCATTACATAGGAACCATACCTAGAAACTTGTTGAACTTCCAGCAGGTCGGAAAGCCATTGGTAACAAATGGGTTTACAAGATCAAACGAGATAGTAATGATCAGGTGGAACGATATCGTGCAAGATTGGTTGTCAAGGGATATGCTCAGAAAGAAGGTATTGACTTCAATGAAATATTTTCTCCGGTGGTGAGACTAACTACTATTAGAGTAGTTTTGGCTATGTGTGCTGCATTTGATTTACATCTAGAGCAATTAGATGTAAAGACTGCTTTTCTTCATGGAGAACTTGAAGAAGAGATATATATGCTCCAACCAGAAGGTTTTGAAGAACAAGGAAAAGAAAACTTGGTTTGCAGGTTAACTAAATCTCTGTACGGTCTAAAGCAGGCGCCAAGGTGTTGGTACAAGAGATTTGATTCTTTCATTATTAGCCTTGGATACAACAGACTTAGTTTAGATCATTGTACTTATTACAAGAGGTCTGGTGATAATGATTTCATCATTCTACTGTTGTATGTGGATGACATGTTGGTGGTAGGTCCCAACAAAGATCAAATCCAAGAATTGAAGGCACGGTTGGCTAGGGAGTTTGATATGAAAGACTTGGGACCAGCAAACAAGATTTTAGGGATGCAAATTCACCGAGACAAAAAAGATAGGAAGATTTGGCTATCGCAAAAGAATTATTTGAAGAAAATCTTGCAACGCTTCAATATGCAAGAATGTAAGCCAATTTCAACCCCACTTCCTGTGAATTTCAAATTATCCTCAAGTATGTGCCCTAGTAGTGAAGCAGAGAGGATAGAAATGTCTCGAGTACCGTATGCATCAGCAGTGGGAAGCCTTATGTATGCCATGATCTGTACAAGACCAGATATCGCTCAAACAGTTGCGGTGGTAAGTCGATTCATGGCAGATCCGGGTAAAGAGCATTGGAATGTTGTTAAGAGGATCTTGAGATACATCAAAGGGACCTCGAATGTTGCATTATGTTTTGGAGGATCGGAATTCATTGTCAATGGATATGTCGACTCAAATTTTGCAGGTGATCTTGATAAACGAAAATCTACTACAAGATATGTATTTACACTTGCAGGAGGAGCTGTGAGCTGGCTATCTAAATTACAGACTGTTGTAGCTTTATCTAGTACAGAAGCTGAATATATGGCAGCTACACAAGCATGCAAGGAAGCTATTTGGATCCAAAGGTTGATAGAAGAACTCGGGCACAAACAACAGAAGATTTCTGTGTATTGTGACAGTCAGAGTGCCTTGCACATTGCAAGGAATCCTGCCTTTCATTCAAGAACAAAACACATTGGAGTACAATATCACTTTGTTCGGGAAGTAGTAGAAGAAGGAAGTGTTGATATGCAGAAGATTCACACTAAAGATAACCTAGCAGATGCCATGACAAAACCAATCAACACAGAAAAATTTGAATGGTGTAGATCCTCATACGGTCTATGGAATACATGAGCAACATGAATTTTGAAAATTTATCAAAATTAGCTTTAAGTGGGAGATTGTGAAAATTAGTAAAGCTAATTTTAGAAAATATATAAATAAATAATAACTAAATAAAATGAGAGGTAATAAACAATCTTAGTTTATAACCTTAGAATTTTAGTGGTTGAAAAAGAGAAGAATTATATACCTCTAATTGATGGATGGTTCATATTGAAGAGATTCACCTATAAATTGAGTTTTTCTTTAATTCATTTCAATCAAGTCATCCAGATAGAATAACATAATATTTCTTTGAGTAGTTTTCTCCTATATATGATAGAGAGAAGTGTGTTCTCCTTTTATCAAGAGAGAGTGTTATTGTAGTCTCCTTGTGATAGAGAGAAGTTGTAATTCTCAAAGAAAGTTATTCAATTGTTTCCATATTTTATACAAATTTCTAATTTTTTATCTCTATATTTTGCTGTGTCATTTGTCTGGTACTTAACACTCACCATACCGTCTCTTCTTTTATCTTCTCTTATCTACCAGACTACCACCTTCTGCCTTTAAATCAGTATACTACCCAAAGAACAATTTTCACCGGTAAGCCAATCAGCTACACAAAAATATATACATATATACAATAATTAATAATGGATAGTGCTGCTGGAGAGTTCAACGTGAGTGTGACCAACGAAGAGGTCGTAGCAGCGGTTCTACCAACTCAAGAACACTAGCTACTACTCTCTAACCTCGATCTACTCCTTCCTCCGGTCGACGTTAGAGTCTTCTTCTGCTACAAGAACAACAGCACAATTGTGATGAATAGCTTTGCATCCATGGTGGGGTGTTTGAAGAAATCGCTGTCGCAAGCTCTTGTGTCTTACTATGCATTTGCCGGCGAAGTGGTGGCCAACACGGCAGGTGAACCCGAGTTGCTATGCAACAACCATGGAGTTGATTTTGTTGAAGCTGTCGCAGACATTGAGCTTCAGTGTCTTAACTTGTACAATCCTGATGTCTCCATTGAAGGGAAGCTTGTTCCCAAGAAGAAGCGTGGCGTGTTTGTGGTCCAGTAAATAATAATATTAAAATTTGGTCTGTACTTAATCGAGTTAAATATTAATTTGGCCCCTGAAATTTAGTCTGTTATTCAGAATGACCCGCACAATTTTGTTGGCCTCAATTAGAACTCCCAAATTTGTAATTATGGCTCTGACTTGCCCCTGCGATCATCTTCGTCAGCAGAATACTGATTTGATACAATTACATGATATGGTGGACACTACTTAAACGACGCCGCATTAGTTCCGTGCTCAAATCCTTTGAAAACCACGCAGTGTAAGGGTTTTTTTTGATATTTTGCAACTTATGATCGTCCTAGTGGAAAGAAAGAGAGTTTAAGTAGTGTCCATCATGTCATATAAATACGCTAGATCAGCATTCCGATGACGGAGATGATCACAGGAGTAAGTTGGAGACACAATAGTACTTAATCATTAAAAGAAAAATAAATAATTTTATATCATTAGATATAATCTCACATCATTAAAAATACTCATAACAATTAATTAATGACTATAAATCATAAAATCTGTTGGCCCTAACATTCCTCATACAAAATTACTAAAACTTACGTAAATCATATTTTAATTATTGTATTTTAATAATTATTAAATTAATTTATATAATTTAACAAATTATTAAAAATTAATAATTAAAATATATTTTAATAAACATTCACTTAAAAATGGATAATAATTTATAAGATTT
>NC_029791.2:34854738-34859768 GCF_000816755.2 Arachis ipaensis
TAGCCTGACAGGGTTCGTATAATGAGAAAAGTACTGAAAAGTATATATTTTCTTTTCTAATAAATATATACTATAGTACTTGCATATTTATATTTCTAAATTGATAATAACATTTTATTTTTAAATATGATACTATGAATTTAGAAGTGACAATGTTTATTTATATTTCTGAGTTTGGCTCCTTTTTATTAGTTTCTTCTTTTAAGTGCTGATATGCCATGAGAATTGATAATATGACAAACTCAAATACATTACGTCTTAGCATTTAATGTAGCATATTAATATTTAACGGAGCAAAGTAAACAAACAGGACTAAAACCAAAATCTTTCAATTTTATTGGACCAAAACCAACAAAAAATAAGTACAGGAACCAAAACTAAAATACGGTTATTTTATAAGGATAAAAAATTCATTTAAGTAAAAATAAAAATAACAAAGTAGTTACAAAATATTTTTTAAAAAGGACAAACCAGACTTTAATTTTCTGTAAAAATACTTTAGCTAGCAGATGGTTGATTAAAGTGTTTTATTGGAAACTAATTTGCTTAATACTTTAAACAATAAAGAAATAAATTATGAATTGCCTTTTGATACAAATTATTTGTCGAAACAAAAATATAATATTAAGGATTAGATAGTTCCTCATCTAATAAATTTTAACACACACATAAATATACACCGAATATTTTTTGTTTGGTGACTAACATACCCCGAATATAAAATTTTAGATTGTGAAATTCGAAATAAGAAAATAAAATAGAATAAATAATTATTTTTTCAAGATTTAAATGTTGATATTTTTATTTATAAAAGAGAAAAATTAAAGTAATACCCATAAAAAATGGGCTTTTGTAGATAAAATTATCCAAACCTTAAAAATTAAAATAAAATTTTTAAATTATCATCTAATATAATTGATGAGCGGATATTTTATACATTTTTTTATCATCTTTTTCATATAATTTTTAGTATGTTTTATTTAGTTTTTATTAAGTTTTTATAGGTTTTAGTGTTAAATTCACATTTTTAGATTCTACTATGAGTTTTTGTGTTTTTGTACAATTTCAGGTATTTTTTTGCTGAAATTGAGGAACTGGAGCAGAAGTCTGATTCAGAGACAGAGAAAGCACTGCAGATGCTGTCCGGATCTGACCTCCTTGCATTCGAAAGAGCTTTTCTGGAGCTACAGAAGTCCAAATGGAGCGTTCTCAACGGCTATGGAAAGCTAACTTTCAGAGGTTTTCAGCAATATATAATAGTCTATACTTTGCTTCGAATTAGAAGGCTCAAAACTGGCATCCAACACTAGCTACCTGCCCCCTTCTAGGCGTCCAGCGCCCAAAGAGCAGAGACCAGTGTCCAAACGCCCAAAGAAGACCCCCTAGCTGGCATTCCACGCCCCAGAGACCTCATACCACGTGGATCTCACCAAAGCTCAGCCCAAACACTCACCAAGTGGGCCCTAGAAGTGGATTTTAGCACTAAAAAGACTATTTTACCCTTACTAGTCATTTGTTTAGTATAAGGGATTTTATTTATGTTATTGGGGGATCTTCGACCCTCTTTTACCAATATACATGTTTTACATTGTATTTTTACATCAGTATGAGTTTCTAAACCTCTTAGGTTGAGGGGAGGAACCCTGCTGAGTCCTATAAATTAATAAAAGTATTATTGTTTCTTCTCCGATCCATGTTTGATTTCTAAGATGTATACTCGATCTTCATCGTGGTGAATAGGATAATCAGACAATCAGCTCTGTTCATCACATTAAGACGAACGTGCCTGACAAACACTTGCGTCTACTTGGGTTCGTGTGAATACGTGACTGGAAAGCACGAGCCAACAGCTATGTTTATACATCTCTCAGATGGCTAATCCATGACTTCGTTGGGGACTTCTCGAGACACCAGTTCAGCCGATTTCTGGGGAGATTAGGGTCTCTATGGTATAGGCTAGAATCCTAAGAAGCAGCATCCTCTGATCTGGAAGATTCGACCTTGTCTATGGCGTTTTGAGTAGGATCGCCAAGAGAATGAACTGCTAGCACTTCACCCTTCGTCAGATTGGATGACACAGCCAATGGCATTCAATCTGTAGCAGAGGAGATCAATGACCACGGCCCATGGCGTTGATCACATACAGCCTACCATAGAAGAAGTCATTCACAAGCAGAGAAGATAGTAATGCCAGAGTTAATTCAGAAAGGCTAAGCAACTCCAATCCTTAACCCTATTCCTATTACTGATTCCCTTCTAATATACAAGTAGTTCATACATTCCTCTTACAACTCCATATATGACATAAAATCAACAACTTTCTGATCTGCCTGACTAAGACCTGCAAGATAACCATAGCTTGCTTCAAGCCAACAATCCTCGTGGGATCAACCCTGACTCGCTCAGGTATTACTTAGATGACTCAGTACACTTACTGGTACAACAGTACGAAAGTGTGGGGATTTGTGCTACCAATAACCTATTTCTAATTTCTAATTTTATTCCACACCACCACTCCCTCAATTTTTAACCTTATCACCATTCTCATCTCCAACTACCACCATCGCTGCCGCTATCACCATCACCACCACCGCCATCACCACCGCCATCACCACCTCTACTGCTTTTGGTCCTCCATGTTCCAGGCCACTGGCATTGTCGTTGGAATTGCCGGCTTCAATATCGCCAACTTCAAGGGCGGCAAAGTAGGCTTCGCCTCTAAATTAAAGACAACAACAGACTCCACTCTTTCTATGTCAAGTGCATCCAAAAATTTCCTTACAATGTCTCCATCCTTGAAATTAGCAGCGCATTGAGCTCTGCTGAAGCAGAAGCACCCACCGCGGCCCCAGCCAGATCAACATCATGTCCGATCCGAGCAAAGTTGCAAGTCATTCGCAGACTTGCTCAAACCTTCAAAGTCTCTTCCAACTTTTCAGGACAGCGTGGATGGTGGCTTTACCGTGTTCTGCCCCATGGACACTATCGTCAGCGGTTTCATACCCAAGTACAAGAACCTCACGGACGCACAGAAGATATCGGTGCTGCTGTACCACGAAGTTCCAGTATATCGTTGCAGATGCTAAAGTCAAACAACAGGGTTATGAACACTTTGGAAACACAAGGAGCGAACAAGTTCGACTTCACGATGCAGAATGATGGGGAAGACGTGAAACTTGAGATGAAGGTTGATACGACGAGCATAGTGAGGACACTGATTGACCAAGATCCCTTTGTTGCGTACAAGATCAGCAAGGTTTTGATGTCGAGGGAGCTCTTCAAGATGGTGATGGTGATGGCGGCAGTGATGGTAGTTGTTGGGGATGAAAGTGGTGGTAGGAGTTGAAATTGAGGGTGTGGTGGTGTGGGGTAAAATTAGAAGTTAGAGTTAGATTATATTATAAAGTAATTTGAGAATTTTATTTAATTTTTTAGTAAAGTATCATTTTTGTCCCCAACGTTTGAAGTAAGTCCCAAAGTTGTCCCTAACATTTCAATTGTCCTATTTAAGTCCCTAACATTTCAAAATTGACTCAATGTTGTCCTGCCGTTAGGGATCCGTTAACAGAATTGACGGCAGGACAAAATTGAGATGATTTTGAAACGTTAGGGACTTAAATAGGACGAAAACGTTGGGAACAAAAATAATACATAAAAATAAATTTTGATTTTATCTTTTAATAATATCAACTTTTTACTGTACATAGTATTCAATTATTTTTTAATCACATCTAAACAAGTCACACTTAATCACATTACTTTCATTCTAAATAAATTTATTTTTTTTTATAATTTTACACTTTCATTCTAAATAAATAATGTAATGTGATTAGAATAAAAGTGTAAAATTATAAAAAAACTAAAGCACAAGAATAACTGAATAGAAATAGGAATCAAATTAAAAAATATATACTATATTGAGTAAATTAAAGTATCATTTTTGTTCTCAATGTTTGGGGTAAGTCTCAAAGTTGTCCATAACATTTTAAAATTGACTCAATGTTGTTCTGCCGTTAGGGATCTGTTAACAGAATTGACGGCGGGACAAAATTGAGACGATTTTGAAACGTTCGGGACTTAAATAGGACAAAAATGATACATAAAAATAAATTTTAATTTTATCTTTCAATAATATTAATTTTTTATACATCTAAATAAATTACACTTAATCACATTACTTTCATTCTAAATAAATTTATTTTTTTGTAATTTTATACTTAAAATAATGCAATTTTTTTATAAATAAATAAATTTTATACTTTCATTCTAAATAAATTAATTTTTTTTATTATTTTACACTTAAAGTAATGTAACTTTTATATAAATAAATAAATTTTATACTTTCATTCTAAATAAATTAATTTTTTTTATTATTTTACACTTAAAGTAATGTAACTTTTATATAAATAAATAAATTTTATACTTTCATTCTAAATAAATAATGTAATGTTATTAGAATGAAAGTGTAAAATTTATTTATTTATATAAAAATTACATTACTTTAAGAGTAAAATTATAAAAAAAATTGTAAGTAATGTGATTAAATAATGAAAGTAAAATTATATTATTTAGAATGAAAGTGTAAAATTTATTTATTTATAAAAAAATTACATTACTTTAAGAGTAAAAATATAAAAAAATTAATTTATTTAGAATGAAAGTAATGTGATTAACTGTAATTTACTTAGATGTGATTAAAAAATAATTGAATACTATGTACAGTAAAAAATTGATATTATTGAAAGATAAAATTAAAATTTATTTCTATGTATCATTTTTGTCCCCAACGTTTTCGTCCTATTTAAGTCCCTAACGTTTCAAATTCAAATTTTGTCCCGCCGTCAATTCTGTTAACGGATCCCTAATGGTAGGACAACATTGAGTCAATTTTAAAACGTTAATGACTTAAATAGGACGATTGAAACGTTAGGAACAACTTTGGAACATACCCCAAACGTTGGAGACAAAAATGATACTTTACTCTTAATTTTTTAAGATTCAAATAATTTTATCTGCAAAAATTCATCGAT
>NC_029791.2:34859788-34862987 GCF_000816755.2 Arachis ipaensis
TATATATATTTTGGGAAAGTTTTCAGGTGTGACAAGCCACTTTACTGGCATAGCGTTATGTAAGTGTGCAGAGCCATACAGATATACATTAAAGAATTTGAACGATGTAGATTTCGTGTTAAGGTTGTGATGTAGACTCCAATAAGAATGGTGGAGGGTGCTCCTTGAACCGGTGGAACCCATAACCTTGGCAGATAAATTTAATGACCTGTTGTGTGTCCTTGCATTGGATATTGTCATTTTGGTAAGCCGATACTAAAGGGGAGGCGTCAGCTGACAGTTGTAGCCAAGGAAAAAATTGGGCTATGCATTTTTGTTGGAATTTGTGGGCTTCATAATATGTGAAGAAAAAATCGTTGGCAAGAGTTGAAGAGTGTGGGTACTGATCTTTAAAACAAAAAGTTGCTAGGCCTTGGGAGAGGTTATAGGACTACTTAGAAATATTCAAGTGCATTAGGGAAAATGATGGACTGGTGTTAAAGTGAAAAATTTAAAATTTCGAGTGCCTAATATTGGTTGAATAGGAATAAGTGATGATCCAGTTATCTTCAGAGTTCAAATATTTTAATTTAAATTCCAAACATAAAAAATTTATAATTTTTTGAATAGGAGAATTTCTATAAAAATTTGAAACTACTTCAATTATGCTAAGATAGCCTTAGTTTGGTAAAATTTTTCGATCAAAAGTACAAATATTTTATTTTGTGTTTAGTAAATAAAAAAACTTATGTACTTATACTTATAGTTTATAAAAGTCAGGGGTGATTTTAAAAGCATCCAAGGAGAAACTTATCAAAATTATAAAACCTAAAATGATTTCATACATGAATTAATTTTAAATTTAACTCATACATTTATATTTGTTATAGTAATTTTAAATTTTGAAAATTATTTTACTAAACGTAATTGTTGTTACTCGTACTTATTAAAAGTTATTTTTAATTTGATTTACAAAATATAAATGTTTCAACTTCTAGAAGTCATATTTTAAAAAATTATTTTTTATAAGTAATTTTTAAAAATAAAAGTGTTACCAAAGTAAGCTTTAGTCTGATTTAGGATGTGAGAGATTAGTACGACAAGTTATGGTTAACATTTTATTATAGAGAATTAAAGTTTTGTTATTAAAAAAATCAAAATTTGATTGATTTAATCGATGGAGTTGGATAATTGTGATCGGTTTAAGTCCAAATTGTTATAATGATAAATTTTAATTTTATAATGAATAATTTGTAATTGAAAGGAGCCACTAACTTTTATTTCAGTCGACATTTAAATTTACATTTTAAATTTTTTAAAAGGGAGAACTTAAAAATTTTATTTTAAATTATTATTATGACATATCTTTAAATCTTTAATTGTTATTATGGTATATTTAATTTTGTTTTAGTCAACCAAACATGTTTTTTAATTACTTTAGATACGTATTTATCTAGAACGACTTTGTGCGGAACTGCAGATCTTCCAAATAGAATTTGAGTTGATGATTAAATATAAATTTCAAAATTTAATAGATAATTAAATAAATTTTGTGTTACTAACTATGATGATCAATTAAGAGTGATAGGTGATAGACATATTATTTAATGGATCATTGCAATTAGCATATTATTTTTTTTATAAGATCTTAGAAGGTTAAAAATTATTAAAAAATAAAAGTACGAAACAAATGTTGAAAAATAAGATGCTATATTTTATTTTCACCCATTTTTTTTATTAAGTTTCAAATACTTCAATCATATACCCGGATATATATGGTGGAGGAGACCAAGAGGCACAGCTGATAGGGTTCCATCATTTATAAAAAAAAAATTAGGATTGGAATAATTTGAGAACGATGTAGGAGTAAGAAAAAATGAATTTGGATCCTCTAAATTTTAAATTTGTACTTTAGAGGATAAAGTGTGATCTTCTACTTTTGAATGGTTTTTCTCTCATATTTATTCTTGGTCTCACTTATAAAAAAATAGTGAGAGATCACGCTTTACTCTCTAAAGTAAAATTCAAACTTTAGAGAATTCAAATCCCAAAAAGATGAGGGGAACATTTGTCAAGCAACATCTTAACTGCATAGATGAGCAGCATATTATTTTACGGATTTTTTTTAATCTATTTTGTCATTTAAAGATTTTAAATTAATCGTGTTAGTCATTCCGTCGCTTTATTCATTGATGTTATCAAAATTTACAAATGTGACACATGAAGTGACACTTCGATACACACTTTGAAGTCTTAATTAACTATTAATATGATTAGTTTATGAAATTAAATCAAACCAAAATTAAATTGGGGGAAGAACTCAAGGCATTGGAATTTTTCATATCTACTCTCCACAAACCCACTCAACTTGGCATGTAGAGATTCACAACAGGACGTTGTCGTTATACCTGCGAAAAATGGGCCTCTGATGCATGTTGCCGCCCATGCGATTTTTTTGCGGTACAATTCCTTCACCCGTTCGACTTCCCGAACCCCACACTCATCTAGCATCGTCTCCCATTGCGTCTCGAACTTGTCAACGTCCATGTCCACAAGCTTGCAGTGTCTAAATAGTTGGGTGAATAGGGACTCATATATTTTGGAGGTCGCATTACGAAGCAAATGTGAAGCACAATTTTTGCACTCTCAAGTTCTAACCTAACTTGACTTGGTTATGCTAATACCTAACTCTTCATTCTTAGTGCTCACCCAACTAAAAAAGGGGTACGTCACTAGTATAAAATACAAGACACAGAATCAACCTAAAGAATTCTGAAATCACTCAAGGCCTTTCACTCAAGTGTTTCTCTCTGCCTCTTTCCACCCTTAGACTCTTTCAATGACTCTCTCGTTCAGCCTTTTACGTCAAGAAATTACGGAAAGATGAACATTGAAAAGAAAATTACAATCTGTAAAACATGAAGGAGATTGATGCTTCAACAACATCTACACTAGGGGTGGCAAAATGGGTCGAGCCCGTCGGGCCGATCCGCTAAACCCGCTAAAAAAGGCGGGTCGGGTTAGGATTTGGAGCCCGCCAAATTAAAAAAATCCGCCAAACCCGCACCGCCAAATTGGCGGGTTTTGGCGGGGCGGGGCGGGCCGGTCCGCTGGGCCGAAAATTTTTATTTTTTATTTTTATTAAATAAAAGAGTGATTATTATTATTATAAAATTAATAATTATAGAATTTTTAAACACTTTTTTTTCTCATTTTTTGT
>NC_029791.2:34863047-34868133 GCF_000816755.2 Arachis ipaensis
TTTTATTCTTTTTTGAGTTATTAACTTTATTTATTTTATTTTACAATTTCGTATATATGCTCAAATTATGTGATTTATTTTTTAAAATAAAGATGATTCTATTGACAAATATTATTTTGAACAATTTTATTGAAGCTAAAAATAAAAAAAATATAGTAAAAAAATTATATTATAATTTGACTATTTTTTATTTGTATTTGATTTTTTTATTATTATTTTTTGGTTAATTTTAATGAATTTTATTTTTCAAAAAAAAAAAAAGAGTCAAGCGAGCTAGCCCGCCAACCCGCCAATCCGCCATAAAACGGGGCGGGCTAGCATTTTGAACCCATTTTAGTTGGTGGGGCGGGCCGATCCGCCCCGTTTATAGGGCGGGCCTAGGCGGGGCGGGGCGGGTTGGGGCATTCTACACTATGTAATAAACCAGATTAGCTTGCCTCTGATTTGGTTCCTCATTCTGGCGTAATGCTCCTTTGACTAGGAAGCGCTGTCCAAGTTGATGAATTTCTTCAGAGAAATCTTCTCGGAACATAAAATTCAAAAAACTTGTTATCCCTCCTTACCTCAGAAAAACTCCAGACCTTTCTTTTATATGTCCTTGCATGTTGTTGAGTTGCTGTCTCCTAAGTCAACTCTTTGAGCTTTGTGCTACCAACTTACGACATCACCTTTTCTAGTTAATCCCCAAATTAGAAATTTGAATCTGACTTACTTTTGCTTGACCAAAAGCCTCAGGGGAGCAAAGAAAAACTTTTTCAATGGTAAACCCAAATTTGAACCCTTGAGAAACTACTTGGTCCCCAAGAAACAATCTTGGCCATTGATTTGCAGCAATTGTTAACAGAAGTCACTTTCTCCATTTATCCCAAATTGGAGTGGCAGAAACTTAGTCAAGAGGAGAATAAAACACGATGCATGCAAGAGGAAATAAGTTACCTTTAACTTCTACCTTAGTTTGATGTGGTTTGAATTGGGTGATTGGACCTCAACCTTTCTTGCCTAACCTTCTCTTTCTTTCTTCCTTGGTGAATAGTTTAAGAACTAAACTTTCTCTATCCTCTCTGAGTTCTGACCGTATCAAAATAGGTGAATGTTGCTTTTGTGGAAGCAACTCGGAGAGATTGGCTTGAGAGATGAAATCGGATTTCGGTTTACTAGTTGACCCAACTGAATTTCTTGCTTTGTGTTATTTGGGCTTCCTTTGGATCGTCAGCCCACCAGCAGGTTCAATTTGTTCCATAGTGGGCTGCAACTATATATTGAGTGGTGGCTAGCATCACTCAAACAAAATAATCAAAATTGATTGGGTAATTAGCCCAATAAAATAACATTTTTCGTGATCAATTAATTTAGTTAATTTCTTAACTCAACACCTTATTTGTCATACCAATGTATTAGTAAAGGGATTGAATAACATTAAAATTTTCCTATGTTCTGATGAACAAGTAAAAATTGCAACCTTTTGTAACTTTAAAGATCTGAATGAGCTCAGTTAAAATGCAATCTTTAATGCATTTTTTGAAAATATGTATTTACTGTTAGTCATTTTTGTCGCATTCTTGAATTCGAATGCATCTTTTGTCGATAGTAAGAATTAGTCATTCTTAGCTTCTGTGTTTTGCTTCTAGGCTTCTAACCATTAACACGCTATGGGTGTGTTTGGATTAGCGGTTCGAGTATCAAGAGCTCGTTTAATTTTGCCGAAAGATTCACCGTCTCTTATGGCTGTATTTTATTTCACTGAACATAAATTTGATTCTACCGTTCAACCCACGTTTACCAATAACTACGATTTCCAGCTGTTCAAATTGGACTGAAATTTATTTATACATACCAATTGTGTCCTTTGTTATTTATATGGTGAATTTTGTTGTTTTTTAATAACATTTTTTGTCTAACATACTTTCAAGAATTTTTTATTTTTTTGAAATTGTTATTATTTTTTATTCATATAATTTTTTTATTTTATTGTAAACTTTTTTGTATCGAATAATTTTTAGCTTTAAATGAAGATTCTGTTAATTCTATAAGAGTACTGGAGATGACTGAGAATACTAAACCAATGTTAAAATTTAGTTAAATATCCCAAGTAAATTTATAAAGTCACGTAAAATTATTATTTAAATTCATGTCCTATTCTCTAATTATTCATCTCAAAGTAATTTCAATTAATGCAATCCGAACAATATTCAGTTTACCATAATCCATTTTAAATAAAAAATACGAAACAAAAACCATGCCACTTTTAATACGGAATTGTGTTTTATTGATTGTTTGTTTAAAGAATATATCTCAATTTAGGCATGCTACTAATGTGGATGGAAGTTGATCTGTAGTAATTCAAAGTGGCCAATGTATTTTTTAGAGTATTAGATAGAAGAATATTTGTTACAATGAATATACCCATTGTAAAGAAATTTTTTTCTCAGTTGTTATATTTTTATGTTAGTTGTGTAAATTATTTGAAGGCACAAGATAGTAAAGTAGGTTGACTTTGATATCATTAGAAGCTAATTTTAACGGTTCAAACAAGCACGATTAATTCTGTAAAAAAAAATAATTTGTAATAATAATGTGATTTACATGTTAATTTTTTTGAGTAAATTCATTTCAAAATGTAGAAATTAGATGTAACGACGCTAAAATTTTAAAAGAAATATAGAAGTTGACAACAAATTTAACACTCATTAAGGAAATAAATTTATTTATGGCTATTTCCTAATTATTCTAAATAATAACAAGTCTTATAAAAAATATTAATGTCATTATTTTGATCAATTAATTATTTCAACTCTTTTTTAATGTATAAATATGTTCAAAATGACAAGGTATGGATGACTGTTTCATTAATTGTTTGTTTGACAAATATTGTAGCAAAAAAATGTCTCAATTTAGTATTTCCACCGCTGTTGACGGAAGTTCAACCTGTAGTAATTTTTTCAAAATTTTACCGAGGAGATCTGCATTCCCTAAGGGGTAATTAAACAAGAACTTGCAATGACGGAGAAGGAACGCGGCTTTTTTTTTAAAAATAATGAGTGAGGGATGGGAAGGGGGCTTCTCACGCTCCTCAGAGTATTCATTATCATATCTAACTAGCAACGGAGATCCAATTTGAGTCGACTTAACTGGGGTCTGGTGCACGAATTGTGAATCACACTTTTCACAACTCGTACCACTAACCAGCAAGTGCACTGGGTCGTCCAAGTAATACCTTACGTGAGTAAGGGTCGAATCCCACGGAGATTGTTGGTTTGAAGCAATCTATGGTTATCTTGCAATTCTTAGTCAGGAAGTCAATTGTATTTATCAGTTGAATTGCGAATAAACAAGAGAGCATGGGTTAAAGGTTACTTGTTATGCAGTAATGGAGAATATGTTGGAGTTTTGGAGATGCTTTATCTTCTGAATCCCTGCTTTCCTCTGTCCTCTGATTCACACACACACGTCCTTCTATGGCAAGCTGTGTGTTAGGGCATCACCGTTGTCAATGGTTATATCCCCTCCTCTTGTGAAAATGGTCCAGATGCTCTGTCACAGCACGGCTACTCATCTGAGGTTCCCGATCGTGCTGGAATAGGATTCACCCTCCTTTTGCGTCTGTCACTACGCCCAGCATTCGCGAGTTTGAAGCTCGTCACAGTCATTCAATCCCTGAATCCTACTCGGAATACCACAGACAAGGTTTAGACTTTCTGGATTCTCATGAATGCCGCCATCAATCTAGCTTATACCACGGAGATTCTGATTAAGGAATCTAAGAGATATTCATTCAATCTGATGTAGAACAGAGGTGATTGTCAGACACACGTTCATGGATTGAGGAAGGTGATGAGTGTCACTGATCATCACCTTCTCCATAGTTAGGCGCGAATGGATATCTTAGATAGGAACACGCATGTTTGAATGGAAAACAGAAATACTTGCATTAATTCATCAAGACACAGCAGAGCTCCTCACCCCCAACAATGGGGTTTAGAGACTCATGCCATCAAAGAGTACAAAGTTTTGATCTAAATGTCATGAGATCCAAAATAAGTCTCTAAAAGTTGTTTAAATACTAACTAGTAGCCTAGGTTTACAGAAAAATGAGTAAACTATAGCAGATGGTATAGAGATCTACTTCTGGGGCCCACTTGGTGTGTGAAGGGGCTGAGACTTAAGCAATTCACGTGCATAAGGTCATTTTGGGCGTTCAACACCAGGTTTGGATCCATTTCTGGCGTTGAACTCCAACTTTTGATCCTTTTCTGGTGCTGGACGCCAGAATTGGGCAGAGAACTGGCGTTGAACGCCAGTTTACGTCATCTATCCTTGAGCAAAGTATGGACTATTATATATTTCTGGAAATTCCTGGATGTCTACTTTCCAACGCAATTGAAAGCATGCCATTTCAAGTTCTGTAGCTCCAGAAAATTCACTTTGAGTGCAGGGAGGTTGTTTGCTGATGATGAGAAAAATAAACTATGGCTTAATTAGAGATAAAATCAAAATAGATACTAATTACTACTATATGACTCCTAAGGTGAACTTTTATAACGACACTATCACAGAGTTAAAGTAGAAATTGGAATTTAACAACCTTAGTTCTGGGAAACGGGTGTTCCTCGGATCTTTGGGGTGCTTGGTCCTTCAAGAGATAACTTCTGGCGCTTCAAGTCCCTCAAGTCATGCCCTTGCTCCTCTTGTTCTTTAAACATATAGGTGAAATTTGACTGTGCTCCTTCTGTTCTTTTATTATTTGTTCCATAGCCTCCCGTATCTTGGTAACAGACGTCTCAAGATACTCCCAGTATTCAGATTGAGGGATTTCTGGGAGAGATTCCTGTGTTTTCTTCTTGGTGGGATCATCCTGTGCTTGTTGTTTTTCCATTGATGCTTTGGTGATTGGTTTCTCAACTGAGATATACTCAGTTATTCTCATCCTTACCCCAATCTGGCTTCTTTAGAATTTTTGTTAGCAATTTTGTAGAGTTCAGCTGAGATCAGCTGATGAACTTCCACTTCTTTTCCCATCATGATGCAATGGATCATCACTGCTCTTTTAACTGTGACTTCAGAACGGTTGCTAGTAGGTAACAGAGAG
>NC_029791.2:34868358-34874106 GCF_000816755.2 Arachis ipaensis
ATACACTTGTAATCACGTATGGTCCCCTCCACCGGGATTTCAATTTCCCGGGGAATAGCCTGAGTCTAGAGTTGAACAGCAAAACCTTCTGTCCTGGCTCAAAGATTCTAGATGACAGCTTTCTGTCATGCCATTTTTTTGATTTCTCTTTATAAAGCTTGGCATTTTCGAAAGCTGTGAATCTGAATTCCTCTAGCTCATTTAGCTGGAGCAATCTTTTTTCTCCTGCTAATTTGGCATCAAAGTTCAGGAATCTGGTTGCCCAATAGGCTTTATGTTCCAGTTCCACGGGCAGGTGACATGCCTTACCATACACAAGTTGGTATGGAGAGGTCCCTATAGGGGTCTTGAATGCTGTTCTGTAAGCCCACAGAGCATCATCCAAGCTCCTTGCCCAATCCTTTCTACGGGTACTTACTGTTCGTTCTAGGATTCTCTTTAATTCTCTGTTAGAGACTTCAGCTTGACTAAGATTTTGTGTATGCATCTAGCTGGGCTTATGCCCTTAAGGTCACCTATGGACCACCCAAGAGCTGTCTTGGGTGTCCTTAGCACTTGAATAAGTGCTTCCTCTTCCTGTGAATTTAAAGCAGAGCTTATGATCACTGGAAAAGTGTCACCTTCTCCCAGAAATGCATATTTCAAGGATGGTGGTAATGGCTTGAGCTCGGGTTTAGGAGATTTTTCCTCTTCCATAAGAGATTTCAAAGGCTCTTTCATGTCCTCTGAATCCTCCAAATCAGGTTGAACATCTTTAAAGATGTCTTCCAACTCTGATTCGAGACTCTCAGCCATGTTGATCTCTTCTACTAAAGAGTCAATAAGATCAACTTTTATAGGTGCAATTGTTGATGGAAGGGGAGAGAGGCCGAACCCAAATTTAAAGGGAGGGAGGGTGGGTTTTCGAAAAAAGAGATAAAGATATGATAAAAAAGACTGATTTGGAAAAGATAAGATAGAAGATATGATAAGAGAGGATATAGTTTAAAATTGAAAAGATATGAAAGATTTTTGAAAAAGATAAATCTAGATTTTGAAAAAGATAATGTGGAGATTTGAGAAAGATATTAGTTGGAAAAAAATTAGATTTGTTTTGAAAATAGGATTTGAAAAGAGTTGGATTGAATTTGCAAAGAGGCTTGGTGCTTATGGATTAAGATACATTTGATATTTTTAAAGTAGGATTTTTAGAAATTAGGGATTTTAGAAATCAGGGTTCTTAACATGTTTATGCAAGAAATCATGAATTGAAGTATGAAAATCAAGATTAGAATGAAAAAATATGAAGAAAAATGAGTTTGCCTCCTCCCTGCCATCCTGGCGTTTGAACGCCCAAACACTACCTGTTTTGGGCGTTCAACGCCCAAATTCTGATCTCCTGGGCATTCAACGCCCAGTTGTTGCCCTTTTCTGGCGTTGAACGCCAGATTGCTACCCTTACTGGCATTCAGCGCCCACTGGCTGCCCCTTTTGGGTGCTGAACGCCCAAAATAGGCTCTTACTGGCGTTTTCTTGCCAGTGACTTGTTTGAGATTTTATGCCCAAGAACAATCCCTTCAGTCACCATGAAGTGACATTTTTTCCAGTTTAAAACTAGGTTGGTTTCTTGGCATTTTTTGAGGATAAGGTATCTTGGCTTTATATTCCTCAACCTTAGTTGCTGCAGGTTTATTGCCTACAGGAGTGGTTGAAGAAGCCTTTTTAGAGGGGTTGTTATCAGCATTTGTGTGTGTCTGATCCTTCACTGGCAATTGAGTGCCAGGGTTAGAAGCTGGAGTGAAATTGGACGCCAGCTCCTTGTCTGTTCCTGGCGTCTGAACGCCAGAACTGTGCCCATTTTGGGCGTTCAGCGCCAGATCTTGCCCATTTTGGGCGTTCAACGCCAGATCCTTGCCTATTTCTGGCGTTGAACGCCAGTCCTGCCTTGTTTCCGGCGTTGAACGCTAGTCCTGAGCATGGTCTGGGCGTTCAGCGCCAGCCTTCCACCAAATTTCTGGCGTTTTGGTTCCAGAATTACTTTTCCCTGGGCTCTTACTGTCCTCAAGTGAATTTTGGGTGGTTTGCTCATTTCTTAGCTTTTTGCTGCCTTGAGGTGGGGTATTTAATGTTTTCCCACTTCTTAATTGAACTGCTTGGCATTCTTCTGTTATTTGCCTTGACAGGTGCTGCTTTGTTTGCTTAAACTGGTCTTCTATATGTATATTAGCCATCCTTGTCTCTTGTAGTCTATCTTTGAATTCGGCTAACTGCATTGTTAGAAAGTCCAATTGCTGATTAAATTCAGCAGCTTGTTTTACATGACTGAGTTCAGCAGTTACTGTCTTAATCTCTTCTTTCATGGAAGGGTCACTGCTTAGGTACAGATGCTGATTCCTGGCAACTGTATCAATGAGCTCTTGAGCCTCTTCAATTATCTTTCTCATGTGGATAGATCCACCAGCTGAGTAATCTAGAGACATCTGAGCTCCTTCTGCAAGCCCATAGTAGAAGATGTCTAACTGAACCCACTCTGAAAACATTTCAGAGGGGCATTTTCGTAGCATCTCTCTGTATCTCTCCCAGGCATCATAAAGAGATTCATTATCTCCTTGTTTAAAGCCTTGGATGTCCAGCCTTAGCTGTGTCATCCGTTTTGGGGGAAAGTATTGATTTAAGAATTTTTCTGTCAGCTGTTTCCATGTCCTTATGCTGGCCTTAGGTTGGTTATTCAACCACCTCTTAGCTTGATCTTTTACAGCAAATGGAAACAGTAATAGTCTGTAGACATCCTGATCTATTTCTTTATCATGTACTGTGTCAGCAATCTGTAGAAACTGTGCCAGAAACTCTGTAAGTTCTTTCTGTGGAAGACCGGAATACTGGCAACTTTGCTGCACCATGATAATGAGCTGAGGATTCAACTCAAAGCTACTGACTCCAATGGAGGGTATGCAGATGCTACTCCCATATGAAGCAGTAGAGGGGTTAGAATATGACCCCAGAGTCCTCCTGGACTGTTCATTTCCGCTTAGATCCATGATGGAGGAAGAGAGATGATGTAAAATAGAGAAAATATTTTTATTTATTTATTTATTTATTTATTTATTTATTTATTTATTTCGAAAATGAGATAAAGATAAATAAAAATGGGTGAAGATTTTCGAAAAATTGAGGAGAGAGAAAGTGGTTAGGAAGTTTTGAAAAAAAAATCTGAATTTTAAAAATTGATTTTCGAAAAAGATGCTTTAAAATAGAGAGAAAAGCAATAAGATAGCACTCGATTTAAAATTTTTAGATTTAATGCTCCTTATTTTCGAAAATTTTTGGAGGAAAAAACACCAAGGAACACCAAACTTAAAAATTTTAAGATCAAGACACAAGGAAAACTCAAGAACACTTTGAAGACTCACAAGAACATGAAGGAAGAACACCAAACTTAAAATTTTTAGAAAACCAAAATAAATTTTCGAAAAACACAGAAAAATCAACAAGAAAACACCAAACTTAAAGTTTGGCACAGGATTTAATAGAAAATTTATTTTTGAAAAAGATTTTTTTTTTAAAAAAAAAGAGAAAATAAGGATTCTAAAATTTTAACACGACAATAATAAGAGACTCTAAACAAAAAAAAGAGAAATTTTTCCTAATCTAAGCAACAAAATAAACCGTCAGTTATCTAAACTCGAACAATCCCCGGAAACGGCGCCAAAAACTTGGTGCACGAATTGTGAATCACACTTTTCACAACTCATACCACTAACCAGCAAGTGCACTGGGTCGTCCAAGTAATACCTTACGTGAGTAAGGGTCGAATCCCACGGAGATTGTTGGTTTGAAGCAATCTATGGTTATCTTGCAATTCTTAGTCAGGAAGTCAATTGTATTTATCAGTTGAATTACGAATAAACAAGAGAGCATGGGTTAAAGGTTACTTGTTATACAGTAATGGAGAATATGTTGGAGTTTTGGAGATGCTTTATCTTCTGAATCCCTGCTTTCCTCTGTCCTCTGATTCACACACACACGTCATTCTATGGCAAGCTGTGTGTTGGGGCATCACCGTTGTCAATGGTTACATCCCCTCCTCTAAAATGTCATGAGATACAAAATAAGTCTCTAAAAGTTGTTTAAATACTAACTAGTAGCCTAGGTTTACAGAAAAATGAGTAAACTATAGCAGATGGTATAGAGATTCACTTCTGGGGCCCACTTGGTGTGTGCTGGGGCTGAGACTTAAGCAATTCACGTGCATAAGGCCATTTTGGGCATTCAACGCTAGGTTTGGATCCATTTCTGGCGTTGAACTCCAACTTTTGATCCTTTTCTGGCGCTGGACGCCAGAATTGGGCAGAGAACTGGCGTTGAACGCCAGTTTATGTCATCTATCCTTGAGCAAAGTATGTACTATTATATATTTCTGGAAAGCCCTGGATGTCTACTTTCCAACGCAATTAGAAGTACGCCATTTCGAGTTCTGTAGCTCCAGAAAATTTACTTTGAGTGCAGGGAGGTCAGAATCCAATAGCATCAGCAGTCCTTTTTCAGCCTGAATCAGATTTTTGCTCAGCTCCCTCAATTTCAGCCAGAAAAATACCTGAAATTACAGAAAAATACACAACTCATAGTAAAGTCCAGAAATATGAATTTTTCCTAAAAACTAATAAAAATAAACTAAAAACTAACTAAAACATACTAAAAATTATATGAAATTAACCCCAAAAAGCGTATAAAATATCCGCTCATCAGGGGCATACGAACTTCAGCTGCATTGGGCCTTTAAGGTAATGAACCTAAGTCGGATTTGGGACCTAACAACGGATTCTAGTTGATCTTGCATGCGTTGAGGACTTAATAAGCCCAAATATATCTTGGATTAATATTTTGAGTCATTGTTATAGCATAAACTATACTATTTAATATTATAATACTTAGGATATGTAAAAGTTGAATATATTTACATGACTTTTTTTTAATTCAGATTAAAAAAAATTAATTATTTCTTTTTCAGTTTTAAATATTATTTTTTTATGTTAATACATGCTAAATATTTTACATTTAACCAACTTATTTTTTATTGTAATTTAAAAAAGGAGTCATTACTCAATTCTAAATTTAAATTTAAATTTGATTAAGAAAATAAGAAATATGTCAAATTTTATCTCACTAAGCAGAATTAATTTCAAGAAAAGAAATTATTTTGCATATCATATATATATTGTGGTATAGTATGGTCATTTGCTATTTTTTTAATGGTAAGTATTGTCAAATAAAATAGTGTAAAAAATTAGAAGAAAATGTATCCCTAAATTTAAGAAATATTAAATTATTTTTCAATAGAAAAAATTATATACTGAATAACAAAAGTTACTATTGGCTTCTCCTCACACTAACTAATACACATCGATGGTGTTTCAGTACACCATGTTATCAGGTAATATTAGTCGCTCTAATAACTTTTGTAACTGCATAAGTTTATGAATTTGCAAATTTAAAAATTGTTTCATAAAATGTGAAGTTTTAACAAGTTACAACGTTGATCATGTTGTTTTGACTTCACGAATGAAAACGATACCAACAAATAAAATTGTCCTAACTAAATTTCAACAAAGACAAAAGTCCATAAGTATTGCTATTAATGAAAAAATAATCCATTTTAAAGACACATACAATTATGGTCTACAGATTTGGTAGCTCGGCAAGTCTAGGATTAATCCACTACATATTGATGCTCTATTTATTAAGGGCAAGATTCGAACACCAAAGACTTGC
>NC_029791.2:34874111-34876669 GCF_000816755.2 Arachis ipaensis
GCAGCACGGAAAACTCATTTTTATAATTAAAATTTGTGTGCATTAAATTTATTATTAAATTTTTATAACATTATTTTTTAATCTCATTATGTAAAATAAATTAAACAAAAAAAAATTGTCCATAACTAATAATACTAGTAACAAAGTTTTGCATAATATAGAAGAGTACTAAGAGTGTCAATAATGTAATATACAAAAAAAATATTTTACAAATAAATGTAACAAAAAATAAACATGCAAAAAAAAATTATATAATAATTCAATGTCATTAGTGAGTATGTAGCAAAAAGTAATTTTAACTAATGTTTTTGAATCAATATTTACTTTATGAAAATCAATGTTGTTATAGAGTTGGGAAGACATAACTTTTGTTAGCACACACTTACTTAAATCCAAAAAGGATCCATAAAAATACTATTTTTCACAAAATATTTTGACAATTTACAGTCCAAACACACACTATATAGTTGGTATTTTCTTTAATTTAAATACAACTTTGTCTTTAGCATACAAATTTCTGTATTCAGCTAAATAGGTATTTTTCTAATTGATGTTTCATTTGGCCATTGGTGAAACTCTAACCCTAAAGGAGACACGCGTATACCCTTGGGCGAGTGTTAGAGAATTTAGGTTGCAGGTGTGTGGCAATGGGCACGCAAACAATTTCTGCAAGAGATCTTCTCACCATGAAGTCTTCTGAACACGTTTGTATGCCTCTGGTTCCGATGAAAATCCAAAAGAGCCCGTTCTGCAGGTTTCCGTGTCCCGTTCGATGTAATGGCTAGTTAAGGAAATTGTTGCTTTTTGCGCTGTGTTGCGGAGATAAGAATCCAAGTACAGTCCTTATTTGCAATGGATCCTCATCTCCTGAAAATGGGGCGCGCGATCGTTCCACATCGCCTCTGTCTCGGTACTTTCACGCCGAAAGTAGAGTGATCTGGAAGAAATATGGCAGGCGAAGTTGCAGAGGTGATCCCCATTGTCGATCAGGTATGTCTGGCTTCTGTGCCAAAATAATGATGACCACTGAGTACATTGGTTGATGTGATGGTTCAAGGTGTAGACCAAAGTTGAAAATTGCACCTATGGTAGAGATAAATTTTTTTCGGCCCAATTGATCAAGTGTATTAGGTCGAACCATAAGTGTTACACAGTAGCGATGGAGTCATTGGACTTCGCTAACATGGCATCCGGTTGCAAATTGAGAAGAAAATTTATTTTTTTAACAATATTCTACTCGGTGAAGCCAAGCAAGGGGTCCGACTATACAAATGGCAAGTGTAAGATGTTCTATGGTTGGGGTTGTTTGCAAATTGGCACGTGGGGAGATACTTGGGAAGGCACTGGGAAGTCTTTACCAGGTTCTCGTTCTCTCTCCACACCAGCTATATATAAGGTCATTTCCAAATCACTTTAGATCACAATCCACCTAGTTGTACAATCATTCTCCTTTCTTAAAATTCCTGAACGCTTGGGTGTTTAGTCACAGCAAAAATTTCTTGAAGGGGTGCTTCAATGACGGACCAGGGGGGACGTTAATTGAATCGAAGGACTGAAGAGGAAGGGTAAGTAGTTACTTTGGCGAATGCCCAAAAAGTTTCCTTGCAGTTGATTTCAAAGTCGTTGCCCCAACACGTGCACGACGTGGGCCATTTAAATGTTTGGTGAGGAGAAATGGGTTTCCGGAGCTAACATTGTTTTTCATCATGTAGGGTCGAACCGTCGTTGCATGTGACGCCATTAGAAAGCTCTGTGGCGGTGGCCGATGACACCAACTTGAACTTGGGTCTGTCTATTGATGTCGTAAGTAATCAAACATCTTAGTTTTAAATTCACATAGCATCTGTTAACTATCTAACCGATAGTGTTGATTTTGTGGTGGGTCAGGCAATTGCACCTTTTGTCACGGCGGAGGTCAACCCGGAGGGATTCGTGGAAGGAGAGAAGATGCTCCTGAAGCGCATATTTAATATTGTGCAGCCAAGTTGCAATCCCTTCCCAAATCTT
Organism: Arachis ipaensis; assembly: GCF_000816755.2. Lineage (NCBI taxonomy): Eukaryota > Viridiplantae > Streptophyta > Magnoliopsida > Fabales > Fabaceae > Arachis > Arachis ipaensis. The sequence continues at coordinate 34,876,119 of NC_029791.2, forward strand.
TCATCCGATGCGTGTACTATATCTTCAGCTAAGCATGTAGTGTGGCTGGGACTGGCATAACCCAGCTAAATGTTTTTGTTTTACATAGATGGATCTTTTTTTGTTGCAACTACAGTTCATGAGGTGTTCCTGTTTCTGGAAGCTTACTGAAAATGTAAAAACCCTATATAAAGAACCCAACCAATTTAGCCATGCTCATTATACCTCTTTTAACACAAGTAAAACATTGAAGGATAGAAGGGCGCACCCAACAATAGTAACAAGGACACATGTTTGCCTTGTTGCAGCATTTAATGGAAAAATAGATATCGTTTGTGATAACGACTAACGAATGTGTTCCTGTTATGTTGTGGGTTATTGCAGCGAGTGGAAGCCACGATGGTCGAAGGTGATAGGAGGTTAATCGACATTGCCAGGCGAGTGAAGCGTACTCAATCAGCGTTGGAGGATCTGAAGCAGATTCTCACCGCCAAGGCAGGATGCAGCAGTGGGGTATGGACGCCAACATCGTCTGCTATTCTGGCCGGGAATAGCAATGTCACTAGCACGGC
>NC_029791.2:34876685-34880896 GCF_000816755.2 Arachis ipaensis
CTTGCTGCAAACCTTGGCTTCTCTCCTCCCGGACCAGATGCAGGGGGCAAACGTGGAGGCCATACCCACCTGATTAGCCAAACCGAAAAGGGTAAAGGTCAGCTTGATTCCAAAGTGTGTGGCCTGTTAGACGTAATAGTCCCAAATTCTCCTGGCCATGACGATGATGTCATCATCGACGAATCCCTCTCTACTCCTAGGCCACGTGCCCCGACTACCGTTGTTTCTTGGCAAAGTGGAGGGTTTCCGTATTGGTGCGTTGGCATGCCTAAAGTGGGGGTCAGCCAGGCCCCAATCACAACTGCTCCTGCCCGCACACATAGGGACAAGGTATTCTTGACTTTATCCAACTTATAGCAATGTTATGCACAGTATACTGTACAAATTGCATGCTCAAGAGTCTTTGTATTAGTAGGTCATGGCACATCTTCCAACTCTCTCCCAAGTGGATACCACAAGTCAAGTCTGTAACTTGTTTAGCTCAGAACTAACTCGGCAAGGACCATCTAAGATCCCAAAGATGGAGACAGGTGATATTCTGAGCAGGATCCCTTCGCCGGAGATATGCAATATCCCACAGACACCCCCTGCAACAACTGCAACTCTTGGATGTGGGGCTTTCAAGCCTATACCCAGGCCATGGTCGCGGAACACACTGACAAGAAACATGGAGTCCCCAATGATGCTAATCCCGCTGGCAAGTTCATTTTCTAAATGTAACTAATTGACGTTGTTTCATGCATGGTTTAAAAAACTAACCGGGGCATTAACATGCCAACTTCATGTGTAGGGGTACGAGATGGAGTTTCGGCCGACGATCGGCATGTCACTCTCATACGATGAGACTGTCATGGCTACCTACTGATGAGCGGATAATTTATACGCTTTTTGGCATTGTTTTTACATAGTTTTCAGTATGATTTAGTTAGTTTTTAGTATATTTTTATTAGTTTTTAATTAAAATTCACATTTTTGGACTTTACTATGAGTTTGTGTGTTTTTCTGTAATTTCAGGTATTTTCTGGCTGAAATTGAGGGACTTGAGCAAAAATCATATTCAGAGGTTGAAGAAGGACTGCAGATGCTGTTGGATTCTGACCTCCCTGCACTCAAAAGTGGATTTTCCGGAGCTACAGAACTCCAAATAGCGCGTTCTCAATTGTGTAGGAAAGTAGACATCCAGGGCTTTCCAGCAATATATAATAGTTCATGCTTTGATTAAAGATAGACGACATAAACTGGCGTTGAGTCAAATTTGAGATCCTTATTTTTCTTTTCCAATAAATTTTCGAAAATTCAAAATTTTTTTTTATAAAATCATAAAATCAAAAATATTTTTGTGTTTCTTGTTTAAGTCTTGAGTCAAATTTTAAGTTTGGTGTCAATTGCATGTTTATCTCTTTATTGCATTTTTTCGAAAATTCATGCATTGCATTCTTCATGATCTTCAAGTTGTTCTTGACAAGTCTTCTTGTTTGATCTTCATATTTTCTTGTTTTGTGTCTTTTCTTGTTTTTCATATGCATTCTTGAATTCTTAGAGTCTAAATATTAAAAATTTTTAAGTTTGGTGTCTTGCATGTTTTCTTTTCTTGAAAATTTTTCAAAAATAAGTTCTTGGTGTTCATCTTGACATTCAAAGTGTTCTTGCATGCATTAGGAGTTTTGATTCATAATTTTCATGATTTATTTCAATTTTATGTTTTTCTCTTTCATTATTAAAATTCAAAAATCAAAAAAATATCTTTCTCTTTTTCTTCTCATCAAATTCGAAAATTTGAATTGACTTTTTCAAAAAAATTTTAAAATTAGTTATTTCTTATGAGTCAAATCAAATTTTCATTTTAAAAACTCTATCTTTTTCAAATCTTTTTCAAAAAATCAAATCTTTCTCATTATTCTTTCATAATTTTCGAATTTTTCAAAATTAATTTTCAAAAATCTTTTTCATAATTTTCGAAAATCTTATTAGCATTTAATGTGATTGATTCAAAAATATTAAGTTTGTTACTTGCCTAGTAAGAAAGGTTCAATCTTTAAACTCTAGAATCATATCTTTTAGTTTCTTGTTAGTCAAGTAATCAACTTTAATTTTTAAAATTAAATCTTTTTAAATTTCTTTTTCAAATCTTTTTCAAATTAAGTTTCAATCATATCTTTTTCAAAAACAAATTTCAAATCTCTTTTAATCAATCATATCTTTTTCAAAACTGCCAAACTAACTCTCTACCTTTAATTTTCAAAAATTCCTTCCCTCTTTTTCAAATTTCCTTTTTAATTAACTAATTATTTTAATTTTAATTTAATTTAATTTCAATTTTTTATTTTCGAATTTTAACTTTAATTTTAAAATATTTTTATTTTATTTTATTTAAATTTTCGAATTCTTTTCTTTCTCACCTCCTTCTATTTATTTATTCATCTACTAACACTTCTCTTCCACCCAAAATTCGAACACCATCTTCCTCTCTTTGTTCGAGTTTTTCTCTTCTCCTTCTTACATTCTTCTCTTCTTATACTCACATGAAGGAATCTCTATACTGTGACATAGAGGATTCTATATTTTCTTTTGTGTTCTCTTCTTTTTCATATGAGCAGAAACAAGGATAAGAACATTCTTGTTGAAGCTGATCCTGAACCTGAAAGGACTCTGAAGAGGAAGCTAAGAGAAGCTAAAGCACAACTCTCTGGAGAAAATCTGACAGAAATTTTCGAAAAAGAAGAAGATATGGCCGAAAATAATAACAATGCAAGAAGGATGCTTGGTGACTTTACTGCACCTAATTCCAATTTACATGGAAGAAGCATCTCAATCCCTGCCATTGGAGCAAACAACTTTGAGCTTAAACCTCAATTAGTTTCTCTGATACAACAGAACTGCAAGTTTTATGGACTTCTATCTGAAGATCCTTTTCATTTCTTAACTGAATTCTTGCAGATCTGTGATACTGTTAAGACCAATGGGGTTGATCCCGAGGTCTACAGGCTTATGCTTTTCCCGTTTGCTATGAGAGACAGAGTTAGAATATGGTTGGACTCTCAACCTAAGGATAGCCTGAACTCTTGGGATAAGCTGGTCACGGCTTTCCTAGCCAAGTTCTTTCCTCCTCAAAAGCTTAGTAAGCTTAGAGTGGATGTTCAAACCTTCAGATAGAAAGAAGGTGAATCCCTCTATGAAGCTTGGGAGAGATATAAGGAACTGACCAAAAAGTGTCATTCTGACATGCTTTCAGAATGGACCATCCTGAATATATTCTATGATGGTCTGTCTGAGCTATCAAAGATGTCACTGGACCATTCTGCAGGTGAATCCATTCACCTAAAGAAAACGCCTGCAGAAGCTCAAGAACTCATTGACATGGTTGCAAATAACCAGTTTATGTACACTTCTGAGAGGAATCCTGTAAGTAATGGGACGCCTCAGAGGAAGGGAGTTCTTGAAATTGATGCTCTGAATGCCATATTTGCTCAGAACAAAATATTGACTCAGCAAGTAAATATAATCTCTCAGAGTCTGAATGGATTGAAGGAATCATCCAACAGTACTAAAGAGGCATCTTCTGAAGAAGAAGCTTATGATCCTGAGAACCCTGCAATAGCAGAGGTGAATTACATGGGTGAACCCTATGGAAACACCTATAATCCCTCATGGAGAAATCATCCAAATTTCTCATGGAAGGATCAACAAAAGCCTCAACAAGGCTTTAATAATGGTGGAAGAAACATGTTTAGCAATAGCAAGCCTTTTCCATCATCAACTCAGCAACAGACAGAGAGTTCTGAGCAGAATCCATCTAGCTTAGCAAATATAGTCTCTGATCTATCTAAGGCCACTCTAAGTTTCATGAATGAAACAAGGTCTTCCATTAGAAATTTGGAGGCACAAGTGGGCCAGCTGAGTAAAAGAGTCACTGAAATCCCTCCTAGTACTCTCCCAAGCAATACAGAAGAAAACCCAAAAGGAGAGTGCAAGGCCATTGAATTGACCATCATGGCCAAACCTACAAGGGAGGGAGAGGACGTGAACCCCAGTGAGGAAGACCTCCTGGGACGTCCAGAGATCAATAAGGAGTTCCCCTCTGAGGAACCGAAGGACTCTGAGGCTCATCTGGAGACCATAGAGATTCCATTAAACCTCTTTATGCCATTCATGAGCTCTGATGAATATTCTTCTTCTGAAGAGAATGAAGATGTTACTGAAGAGCAAGTTGC
>NC_029791.2:34880907-34895929 GCF_000816755.2 Arachis ipaensis
GTTTGGTGTTGGGAGGCCACAACCAAACTCTAAGTTTGGTGTTGAACCCCCACAACCAAACTCTAAGTTTGGTGTTGGGAGGTCCCAACCTTGCTCTGATTATCTGTGAGGCTCCATGAGAGCTCTCTGTCAAGCTATTAACATTAAAGAAGCGCTTGTTGGGAGGCAACCCAATGTTTTTTAATCATTTTTATTTTATTTGTTATTTCATATTTTATTAGGTTGATGATCATGTGGAGTCACAAAAACTACTGAAAAATCGAAAACAGAATGAAAAAACAGCATTGAAAACAGCACACCCTGGAGGAAGGGCTTACTGGCATTTAAACGCCAGTAAGGAGCATCTGGCTAGTGTTTAACGCCAGAACAGAGCATGAAACTGGCATTAAACGCCAGAAACAAGCAGCAGTCTGGCGTTTAAATGCCAGGATTGCACCCAGAGGAAGGCTGGCGTTAAACGCCAGAAACAAGCATCAGACTGGCGTTTAACACCAGAAACATGCACCACACTGGCGTTCAACGCCAGAAACATGCTATAGACTGGCGTTGAATGCCCAAAACAAGCATGGAAGTGGCGTTTAACGCCAGAAACATGCTGCAGTCTGGCGTTAAACGCCAGGATTGCATATATAGGGCATTTTACACGTCTAAAAGGTGTAGGGATGAGAAATTCTCAAACACCTCAGGATCTGTGGATCCCACAGGATTCCCTCAGGATCTGTGGACCCCACAGGATCCCCACCTACTTCTTCTCTCTTCTTCACACCTTTCCATAACTCTCTTCCCCAAATACCCCTCACCAATCAACTCAATCACTCTTCCCCATCACCTCTTCACCAATCACATCCATCCTCTCTTCCCCAGAAACCCCACCTACCTTTAAATTCAAAATAATTTCCCTCCCAAACCCAACCCTAAATGGCCGAACCCTAAACCCCTCCCCACTCCTATATAAACCCCTCATTCCCTCTTCATTTTCACACAAAAAAACCATCTCTTCTTCCCCTTAGCCGAAACCATCTCCCTCTCCCTCTCCTCCATTTTTCTTCTTCTTCTATTTCTTTCTTTCTTCTTTTGCTCGGGGACGAGCAACCATTTTAAGTTTGGTGTGGTAAAAGCATAGCTTTTTATTTTTCCATAACCATTCATGGCACCTAAGGCCAGAGAAACCTCTAGAAAGAGGAAAGGGAAGGCAATTGCTTCCACCTCTGAGTCATGGGAGATAGAGAGATTCATCTCAAAGGTCCATCAAGACCACATCTATGAAGTTGTGGCCAAGAAGAAAGTGATCCCTGAGGTTCCTTTCAAGCTCAAAAAGAATGAGTATCCGGAGATCTGACTTGAGATCCAAAGGAGAGGTTGGGAAGTTCTCACCAACCCCATTCAACAAGTTGGGATCCTAATGGTTCAAGAGTTCTATGCAAACGCATGGATCACTAGGAACCATGATCAAAGTGTGAACCCGAATCCAAAGCATTGGCTTACCATGGTTCAAGGGAAATACTTAGATTTCAGTCCGGAAAATGTAAGGCTGGCGTTCAACTTGCCAATGATGGAAGAGAACGCACGCCCCTACACAAGAAGGGTCAACTTTGATCAAAGGTTGGACCAAGTCCTCATAGACATATGTGAGGAAGGAGCTTAATGAAAAATTGACTCAAGAGGTAAGCCGGTTCAACTAAGAAGGCATGACCTCAAGCCAGTGGCTAGGGGATGGCTAGAGTTCATTTAACGCTCAATCATTCCTACTAGTAACCGGTCTGAAGTTACTATAGACCGGGCCATCATGATCCATAGTATCATGATTGGAGAGGAGGTGGAAGTTCATGAGATTATACCTCAAGAACTTTACAAGGTGGCTGACAAGTCCTCCACTTGGGCAAGGTTAGCCTTTCCTCACCTCATATGCCACCTCTGCAATTCAGCTGGAATTGACATAGAGGGAGACATCCTCATTGAAGAGGATAAGCCCATCACTAAGAAAAGGATGGAGCAAACAAGAGATCATGGACCTCAACATGAGCATGAGGAAATTCCTCACCATGAAATCCCTGAGATGTCTCAGGGGATGCATTTTCCTCCACAGAATTATTGGGAGCAAATCAACACTTCCTTAGGAGAATTAAGTTCCAACATGGGACAACTAAGGGTGGAGCATCAAGAGCACTCCATCATCCTCCATGAAATTAGAGAAGATCAAAGAGCTATGAGGGAGGAGCAAGAAAGACAAGGAAGAGACATAGAGGAGCTCAAAAGCATCATTGGTTCTTCAAGAAGAGGAAGACGCCACCCTCACTAAGATGGACTCATTCCTTAATCTCCTTGTTTACTTATTTTACTGTTTTTTTTATTTTTGGGCTTTATGTTTATTTATGTTTGTGTCTTTATTACATGATCATTAGTGTCTAAGTGTCTATGCCTTAAAGTTATGAATATAAATCCATCACCTTTCTTGAATGAAAAATGTTTTAATTACAAAAGAACAAGAAGTACATGGTTTTGAATTCATCCTTGAAACTAGTTTAATTATTTTGATGTGGTGACAATACTTTTTGTTTTCTGAATGAATGCTTGAACAGTGCATATGTCTTTTGAAGCTGTTGTTTATGAATGTTAAATATGTTGGCTCTTGAAGAATAAGGAAAAAGGAGACATGTTATTTGATAATCTGAAAAATCATAAAAATGATTCTTGAAGCAAGAAAAAGCAGTGAATACAAAAGCTTGCGAAAAAAAAATGGCAAAAAAAAGAGAAAGAGAAAGAGAAAGCAAGCAGAAAAAGCCAAAAGCTCTTTAAACCAAAAGGCAAGAGCAAAAAGCTAATAGCCCTTAAAACCAAAAGGCAAGGGTAATAAAAAAGGATCCAAGGCTTTGAGCATCAGTGGATAGGAGGGCCTAAAGGAATAAAATCCTGGCCTAAGCGGCTAAACCAAGCTGTCCCTAACCATGTGCTTGTGGCGTGAAGGTGTCAGGTGAAAACTTGAGACTGAGCGGTTAAAGTCAAGGTCCAAAGCAAAAAGAAGAGTGTGCTTAAGAACCCTGGACACCTCTAATTGGGGACTTTAGCAAAGCTGAGTCACAATCTGAAAAGTTCACCCAGTTATGTGTCTGTGGCATTTATGTATCTGGTGGTAATACTGGAAAACAAAGTGCTTAGGGCCACGGCCAAGACTCATAAAGTAGCTGTGTTCAAGAATCAACATACTGAACTAGGAGAATCTATAACACTATCTGAATTCTAAGTTCCTATAGATGCCAATCATTCTAAACTTCAATGGATAAAGTGAGATGCCAAAACTATTCAAGAGGCAAAAAGCTACAAGTCCCGCTCATCTGATTGGAGCAAAGTTTCATTGATAATTTGGAATTTATAGTATATTCTCTTCTTTTTATCCTATTTGATTTTCAGTTGCTTGGGGACAAGCAACAATTTAAGTTTGGTGTTGTGATGAGCGGATAATTTATACGCTTTTTGGCATTGTTTTTACATAGTTTTCAGTATGATTTAGTTAGTTTTTAGTATATTTTTATTAGTTTTTAATTAAAATTCACATTTCTGGACTTTACTATGAGTTTGTGTGTTTTTCTGTGATTTCAAGTATTTTTTGGCTGAAATTGAGGGACTTAAGTAAAAATCAGATTCAGAGGTTGAAGAAGGACTGCAGATGCTGTTGGATTCTGACCTCCCTGCCCTCAAAGTAGATTTTCTGGAGCTACAGAACTCCAAATAGCACGCTCTCAATTGCGTTGGAAAGTAGACATCCAGGGTTTTCCAGCAATATATAATAGTTCATACTTTGATTAAGGATAGACGACATAAACTGGCGTTGAACGCCAGTTCTATGCTACATTCTGGAGTTAAACGCCGGAAACAGGTTGCAAAGTGGAGTTAAACGCCAGAAACAGGTTACAGACTGGCGTTCAACTCCAAGAAAGACCTCTACACATGTGAAGCTCAATGCTCATCCCAAGCACACACCAAGTGGGCCCCGAAAGTGGATTTCTGCATCATTTACTCAATTCTGCAAACCCTAGTAACTAGTTTAGTATAAATAGGTCTTTTTACTATTATGTTTATATCTTTGGATCATCCTTGATTAGTTTTATGCTATCTTAGACTTCTGTGAGGGCTGGCCATTCGGCCATGCCTGAACATTTATCACTTGTGTATTTTCAACGGTAGAGTTTCTACACACCATAGATTAAGGTGTGGAGCTCTGCTGTTCCTCAAAGATTAATACAAAGTACTACTGTTTTTCTATTCAATTCAACTTATTCTGCTTCTAAGATATTCATTCGCACTTCAATATGATGGATGTGATGATCGTGACAGTCATCATCATTCTCAACTTATGAACGCGTGCCTGACAACCACTTCCGTTCTACCTTAGATTGAATGGATATCTCTTGGATATCTAATACAGGGGACCGAGTCCGAGTTATTAGTGTCTTCGTGGTATAAGTTAGAACCCATCGACGGCCATTCTTGAGAATCCGAAAAGTCTAAACCTTGTCTGTGGTATTCCGAGTAGGATTCAGGGATTGAATGACTGTGACGAGCTTCAAACTCGCGAGTGCTGGGCGTAGTGACAGACACAAAAGGATCAATGTATCCTATTCCAGTATGATCGAGAACCGACAGATGATTAGCCATGCAGTGACAGCGCATTTGACCATTTTCACTGAGAGGACAGGTGGCCATTGACAACGGTGATGGCTAACATACAGCTTGCCATGGAAAGGAGTAAGAAGGATTGGATGAAGACAGTAGAAAAGCAGAGGTTCAGAGGGACGAAAGCATCTCTATACGCTTATCTGAAATTCTCACCAATGAATTACATAAGTATCTCTATCTTTATTTTATGTTTATTTATATTATTAATTCACCATAATTATCTGAATCCGCCTGACTGAGATTTACAAGGTGACCATAGCTTGCTTCAAGCCGACAATCTCCGTGGGATCGACCCTTACTCACGTAAGGTTTATTACTTGGACGACCCAGTGCACTTGCTGGTTAGTTGTACGAAGTTGTGAAACAGAATTAAGAACATGAACGTGCGTATTGAGTTTTTAGCGCCGTTACCAAGGAAGGAATGATCACGATTTCACACACCACCTACATATTCAAAAATCCCAAGTCAAAAGAAGATTACGAGTAAGTTTTGGTTGCTTTGTAACTGTAGAATGCTTTGGTAGAAAATGGGGGTTCCATGAGTTGTGACATGTTTGGTTGTTTACTGGTCAGAGAGATGTTGTACAAGTGCCTTGAACTACAGATGCCTCGAGGGATGTTCTTGTCTCTATGCCCTAGATACGTTCCTCACACAGATGTAAGTTTTCTCCAATCATTCAATTTTATTTGGAGTCCTGACATATCACCATTCCGTTCTACACGCATAATACAACTACTTTTTTGGCATACCAGATAGTGAACACCATCGCATGGCTTGCCTCACTTAGAGCACATTGAACCAAGCTCGTGCGTGACTGGTTCTTGCCTTCCTCATTTGCGGACCATATCCTCCAACTGAAACCCGTAGAGGCAATCCTTCAGACTTATCTGGGCCGATGGATGCCAGAAACAGATGAACTGGAGCATGTAAGTAGTTACTTATTTTGAGATATGTAATGACAATGTAATGTCTATTTTTTAACTGGCACGAGGATTAACTAAACTAACTTCCCTTATACTATACAGGTATTCGTGCCGATATTGGAGCCTTCTCATAGCTGGTACATGATGGTCCTGGATGTTAAAAAAGGTAAGGTGTTAGCGCTTGACATTTGCAGGACTGATGAGAACAAAACCAGAAGGGAGAGGAACATGAGGACTATAGTGAGTTATTGTTGTCTACCTGGAAAACGAATGCTTAGCTGCAACGCATTTCATTGGAAAACGAATGCTTAGCTGCAACGCATTTCATTACTGTTGGTAACTTAGACGATCATTTTGGTATTCATGTGTCTCTCGCCTTCTTGCAGCTTGTCGTGCTTGGCCAGATATTTAGACTTGATAGGAACTTACCAAGTTTTCATGTGATCTCTTCGGATCCTACTACTTGGGGGCCCATAGAATACCCACCGATGATTCCATTCCGTCCAGACAGGTAAGGAAACTTTTCTCCGATAAACCCCCAAATTTAATGTAATTTTCACTTTGCTTTACTAGCCAGATGCCTGACATTTTCTTCTGGGAAATATCTCCTTTCACTATAAGGGATGATGATACTCCAATTTGGTGCTTGTATTGGCTACAACTTGATGGCAACTTCAACCCTGCCTTACTTCCGAAGAAGGTAAAAATGCCATTATATTGCAAACTTTGGTCAGTTTCTCAATTATTTAACATGTTGACCCATCAGCCACCGCTACCTTATCTAACACTAACACTCCCTTTTTTGTGGTTAGCTTAACGAAGGCAAAGTTAGAATGAGGACTGCAACAAATATTGTGAATTCAGAAACCAATCAGAACAAGCTAGAAGTCAAAGTCAACAGTGAAATGGCGTGGCACGAACTTCTTCGCACTGTTGCCTAGCTTGCGCCGTTGCCACTTAAGTCTCTGTCTTTTTGCCATGGCATACATCTTCCCATGCTCGGAAGCCATGACAAGTTGTGTCACCTTTCCTTCCCTTTGTTTTGTTAAGCATGTATGCGTTATCCTTGTAACTTTGTGTCCGAGACAGTTGAAGTGGCTCTGATGCCAAATGTGTCTTATATTCTGAATGCCTTGTTAACGTAATTAGGAACAACTTTAAATGCTGCTATTGTGTTTTGTGGAGAAGCGTGGTCCCGCTTGTGAGCAGGAGCACACAATCCACAATCACCTTTTGTATGGGTTGTGTCAATGTGAATGAATGCAAGCATTGGTCTCTGAATTTAGTAGAACTCTGTGATTTTTGAATTATACCTGTGCATATTTTACTTAACTAAGGATGTCCACGTAACATGGAGTCATGTTCTAAGGCTGTTTAATTTACCAACATATTTTGTCACTTTTCATTGTAAATGGTTGACCCAATTTGGAAGAGCGCGAATTCCTTACTCGTATAGTAATTTATGCAAAATATACCCATATATCAAATCCGATAAAAATTAAAATGACAAACCCAAAAAAAGTGCATGTGTTAGAAAACCAAAGAAATACATGGGCTACATTAATTCCATCGTCAAAGTTGATTAATAAATATACATTTTTAGTTATTTAATTTTTAATGGAGTTAACAATTTATTTTTATATAATATTAAACGTGAAATGCATCACTGTTTTAAAATAATTTGTATTTATATGGACCACCGACCAACCATTAAAAGATAAGAATACTAATTAATCTGTTATTAACCATAAATATTTTTAGTAGTATTTTTTTATCATTGTAAAATTTATTTTGATGTAAAGATGTTTATTAAAATAAAATTTTATTATTTAACCAATTTACATAAACATCTTTCTAAATATGTGAATAATAAAATATTTAATGTTGTCAACTTTAATGAAAATTTTGTTAATTAATTTAAATAAAGTTATAACATAATTTGTTAACATAGGTATAAAAAAAGATAGACTCTCCCAAATTTAACAAAAAAAAAAAACAAATTCAAAGTCACATATAACATACAGTCAGAAAAAGAACTAATAAAAATATAGTCAATGTAGTTGTAAAATTTATAATGCAAAAATTTAGGATTGAATAAGTATACTTGTTCAATTTTTTTATTTAGTATTGATTACGTACTCCATGAATTAAAACATTTATAGTAAATAATAGATTAGTTTATTACTCTTATTTTTTAATGGTTGATATATATGAATACAATTAATTATCTTAAGATGGTAATTTATTTCATATTTTATATTATATAAAAATAAATTAGTAACTTAATAAAAAATTAAATAATCAAAAGCATGCATTTGATAGAAATAGAATTTTATATTTTAAAATATTAAAAGATATATTTTATACATAAAATAACTAAATTTCGTAGCCCTAGTAGAAGTATCCCTCCTGAGATGAGGACTAACATTTTAGTAAAATTTTTTATATATGCCACATATGGGAATTAATATATTTTAGTTACTTATTTATGTAAAAAAGCCTATTTCTTACCATGTTACCTAATTGGATGATAGAAGAGACAATGTCTCCTTCGAGCTGGCAAAAAGATTATGGCATTTTATAGTAAAAATTTCTGGTTTACTTGTCCTTTTATAGTGTTCCCTTTCTAACACTCCTACTCATGTACAATTGCTCCAGCATTTTTGAGTATTCCTTTTTTCTCTGTTCTTAGGTCGATATAGTTATAAAATTATTTAATTTTCTTATTACCAGAATGAATTCTAAGTTCCTTATGTACATACATTTTACTTGTGTATAGCATGGCATTGTGATATGCAATGTCCCTTTCTGACATATATCTGAAATATGTTGATATTTATTTTCTCATATTTTATCCATTAATTTTACAATTTTTTTCCTTAATCATTCATATAATTAACTCAGATATAAAAAAGATATGAACACGTATATATCATGTCACACACCCACAAGTCACAGTAATGTTTAACATAGTTTAAATTGCACTAATCACATCTTCTCTTATCCTTTTTTTTCTCCATTTTCATTCTTTTACAATTTTCTTTTTTTTCCTGTTCCTGTCCACCAAGCAATTATAAATGTTAATCAATGAGTTGGTGTGTTCATCATGGGAGCTGAAAAGACCACGGTAACCTTAATAACGTTAAAATTCTTCAAACACAGCAAGAGGCAAGACATTAACAGGGTCACGTAAAGATAATATCGTCATTCAACCATAGTCATTATCCTATTGCTACCCCCTTAAGTTTCAGGGAATTAAACCAAAAATTCCAAAAGATTGGAAAAAGCCACCACACATGACCAGACACCCTCCAAGTACCTTCTATCAGAGTTCATATGTGTGACACACATACTAGTATTTCCTCAAGCACATTTTAGCAATTTTCCAAAAAGATGACATAACAACAATCCATAACATGATTCATAGCTTCATTTGGGATCAAATTAACTACACACTCCTAACTATCATCTACTCCTGAAGAACCATACATCCCTCCTGACTATCACCACTGGCTTGCAAACTTTGCAATTGCTCGAAATCAGAAGTACCTGGGATATGTTTTCGAAAGGTTGCATGTCCTTTTTCCTGACCTTCTCTGCTCCGGTGGACCATCTGCCTGCAACATCAACAAAAACATGTATACATGGACTCACGACATTGATCTTTCAACCAACGCACATCATAATGTAAACTAGCGCACTACCCAGAGACACATCATACTATCGCTAACAATACCTATTGCCAAAATGGAAACAACACATTCCCAAAGTTGCAACTCAATGCTTACCCGCTGGTGCTAACTTTACCATGATACAATTAATTGGTCTTACCTGAAAAAATAATACAATTAAATGGTCTTACCGGAACCGGTTAGGCACTACTGCCTGCCACTTCATGAAGTCTAACGCCGGTTGTCCCTGATGCACCCACACTTGGGCACCTAGTCCTTCGATGGCCCAATCCTCCGCAGTTACTGCATTTCTGTCGCTTCCTACCGGTTGATGGAGATGCTTGATTACCACGTCCGGTCCCTTTGGTTCTCACACGAACCGGATCCTTAACTCCTCCTCCTTGCGATTCATTTGACACGGGATTGTCCCCTCGAAGTCCATACTTCATTTCCAAAGACAACTTGTCGTTCACCACCTTCTACGAAATGGATTTGAAGTCCTCGTCGCTCATGCAAGTAACCCTTTCGAGCCTCTTGCACAACTGTTTAGTTGTGATTTGGCTTTCCCATTACTAGCACTGCCTTCACAGTCTTGAAATAAAGATCCAAAGGTTTCTGGCTTTCTACTGTTATTCACAGTCCCAAATTGCTTGTGGTCTCTCTTAATATCTTGAGTTTGTTGAGTATGAATCTGGTTGTTGAAATTTTTGAATTTGTTTAATTTTTTAGTATGGGGCTGTTTAGGTTAATTTCCTGAAGTTCTGAATTTGTTGAGTATGAATTTGGTTGCTGAGTTTCCTGAAATTTTTTATTTTGTTGAATTCTAGAATTTTTTTAATATTTTAATATTTGAGTAGAAATCTATTTAGGTTAATATCTTGAATAGCTGAATGTATCGAGTGTGAATCTGTTTGTTGGTTTTTTTTGGATTTCTTGACTTTGTTGAATTTTTTTAGTATGAATCTGTCTAACTTAGTTTATTGAATTTCTTATATTTGTTGAGTATGAATGTGTGTGTTGAATTTCTTGAATTGGTTGAAGATTTGGTGGTTGGCAGCATCGTGGCAAATGATGAGTAGTGACGCTGGAGTTGTTGAGTAATTGAGTTTGTGTGATGGGTATCATTTCAAGTAAGGGAGTGCCAGTGGAGAATGACATCGAGTAGTAGCAAGGCTGAAGACCCGTGGAAATGGAACGTGGCGATGGTGGAGAAGTTTTCGCAGGCGCAAACCGATTATGCAGATGAGGGGGTATGTATGCGATTTTATCTAGTTCGCCAAGAATGAATAGGGTTGATGGTGAGGTATTGAGGTGTGAGAATACAGTTGTAAGCAACATGTAAGGATTTATTGTTAACTAGGTTGTTTAATGAGGCATTGCCGCTATGTAGTTAATGGGAAGGTAACATAGTTGTAGGTTTTTTTATTTTTGTGGCTCATAGATGGACAACGTGAGGGTGCTTATTGGTTGAAATGTGCCATGACAATTTTTTTGGTATTAAAGAATGGTTTAGGGACACTGAGGAGTGGTTATGAGTGGGTTAATTATGTTGGAATGATGTCGAAGTAATATATTGCAGGTGAAGTTGTTAAGTTTGCAGGCAAGTTATTTCAGCCAACTCATTTTATAATTTTCATTTCTCGTGAAACCGATCTTTTATTAAGAAGTTCAAAATCCAGAAGAACTGAATTTACGGTGGTTAGCGAATTGAGCAATCATTGTTGTGGGTGATATGCTTTTGGAGGAAAAAGATGCAGGAAAGTAAGTAAACATGGAAAGACATACATAGAAGATGGAAACCAAAAGAGAGAAAAGAATGAGTGAATGTATTGCTTCCCTGTGAGTTTGATCGACTCTTCTCCTATCGCCACTAAGTTAAATTAAATGAATGCTTAGTCTTTTTAGTTGGGTTCTTGAGTTAGACTCCTGAGTTTCGATTAGTTAATTATTTTTTCTGAAAAGATATTATTAAAGTTAGAATCACACTTTTTTTATAACGTAAAAATTAAAAAAATTATAAACTAGAACTCCTCTGAAACTCTTGTAATTAGGCAAAAAAAATGAATCATGATTAATTAGTTAAGATTTTACACTAAATGTCAGATTAATAGTTAATATTTAGTCTGATGATGTGATTTAATTCAGTCTATCTGGGTTTTGATGTTTTTAATGAACAATTAGTTTAAAAGAAATTGAAAATTATGAAATGAGTTTTACTAACTCCTGTAATATAGAGAAAAATATTTTGTTATGACTAATTTATAATTTATTTCATTTAGTAATTGTAGGAGTTGTCAGAGAGGGTAACTTACCCGTTATTGTTAATAATTTGTGATTTATTTTATTCAATAATTGTTAGACATGTTTGAGACAGTAACTTTGCCTTCAGTTTTTTAGAACATGAGCATAATGTGTAATTCTATGTCAGTGAATTATGGATTTTGTACATTAAAAAATTAAAAAGAATGAGTGTTATGTGTTGTGTATCTATGACTTATAAATTTTTTTGCTTATATCCTACATCAAAGTCATGTAAAAAGAATGACTATAAGATGTGAAATAATTGAGGGCATTAATAAATAAACGGGTCTCTCGTTAACTTTGTGTCGTGTATAATTTATGAATTTAACTAAATTAATATTCATAGATGAGTAAAGTTGAATCACATTTGCAATCTGTAGAGTGTGTGGATAAAATAGACTATGCTGAGAGTTGCAACCATGAAATAGAAGGAGTTGTTTATCAATTCTTAAGTGGTTTTTTGTCGACATACTAATATTTTACTCAGCTTCATTTGATGGACCTTTGTACAGGAGCTCCACCAAAATCTTTGCCAAGTTTGTGATGTATGTTTGGTTTTGCCATCATGGTCTTGTTGACCTTTTTGCAGGAAGCCTTGTTTGACCTGGGCACTGACCGTGAAGTTGTGGTTGGAGATTTGGACTGCAATAATGAGGGGGCGTCGGTTGGATATATAGATATGGGTGGGCTTAGATCAGAAGACGTTCTTCTAATGGAATTTAACACGCCTGAGGAGGCAAGAGGTTTCTATAATAAGTATAGCTGCATTAAGGGGTTTGCAACAAGACAAGGAAAGAAGGTAAGAAATATTGTCGGAGACATTGTTAGGTATACTTTTGTCTGCAACAGAGAAGGGTTCAAAGAGAAGAAATGGTTGGAGAATACTGATAGAAAGAGGGAGCATAAAGTGGTAACTCGTTGTGGTTGTATGGCCGAGATGAGGATTAAGAGGAAAGACGGTAGTGGAAAGTGGTATGTCTTGCTATTTATCGATGAGCACAACCATGAGCTTCTGCCGGGAAAGTTTGTTGATTTCTTGAGATCACAAGAAAATTTCAGAGGTTGAGATTGCTCACCTAACCAGCATTCGGGATATAGGAATTAGCATTCCGAAGATCTATTAATCGTTTGCAACCCAACTTGGTGGCTTCAACATGGTCACGTTTACGAAGCAAGATATGTATAACAAGGTGAGGAGACAAAGAGCATTGCAGAATGGAGATGTAAATGCGGCCATTCGGTTCCTAGAAGGTGTTGGTCGTGTTGATGGGAAGATGTTTTGGAGGCATAGATTGGGTCCTGGACAACACTTGTGCGACTTGTTTTGGAGTGATGGGCGCAATCAGTATGATTATGGGGTATTTGGTGATGTGCTGGCATTCAATGCGACCTACGGGAGGAACAAATATAATCTACCCGTAGTGGTGTTTTCCGGGGTTAACCATCACAACCAAACGTGCGTATTTGCCACAGCTTTAGTGTCATGCAAGTCACAGGAATCTTACGTATGGGTGCTTGAACAATTTTTGGAGTGCATGGGGGTGTAGCATCGAAGTCGGTAATCACCGACGGAGATCCAGCAATGTGCATAGCTGTTCAAAGGATTTTTCCTACTGCTCATCACCGATTGTGCGTGTGGCATCTTCTTCGGAATGTGACGTCAAATATTTGTGACCCACGATTCACACAACTTTTTAAGCATTGCATGTTGGCAGACATCGAGATAGACGAATTTGAGGTGATGTGGGAGGCAATGCTTGAGGAGTGCGGCGTGAGGAAGGTTGAATGGGTACAGGAGTTGTACAGGAAGAAGTATTCATGGGCAACTGCTTATATTAGAGGAAGATTCTTTGCGGGGATTAGAACAACTTCTCGGTGCGAGTCTTTGCATGCCAAACTGGGACGGTTTGTGGAAAGCAGGTATGGCGTGATTGAATTTGTGATGAACTTTCAGAGGTGTGTGGATTTTCTTAGAGACATGAGGATGATATGGAATTTCGTTCGTGCTACGGGACTCCAGTCTTGCAAAGTCAGTTCATAGAGTTAGAGAAGTCTGGTGCGACACGATTCACGCGGGAGATGTTTTGGAGATATCGTGAGTCGCTAAATCAGTGTGTGCGGGTGAGGATAAATGCTTGTGTTGAGATAGAAGGTGGCCAAACTTTCAATGTCTAGAAGTACCGCAAACCAGGAATGGCATGGCAGGTTAAGCACGAGAATACAACGAACACCTTCACGTGCTCCTGTTTGAGAATGGAGTCCTTCGGCTCCCATGTGTACATATACTAGCTGTTCTGGTGCAACTTGATGTTGTGGTTATTCCTTATACCCTCGTGCTGCGACGTTGGTCAAAGACAGCAAAGATCGACATGGATCTGGAGAAGTGCCGGTGTCCGTCTGGGGAACCGTCGACAATTTACCGTACTAGGTTGGGTGCATTCTCACAGTTGTGCAAGAGACTCGAAAGGGTTGCTTGCATGAGCGATGAGGACTTCAAATTCATTTCGCAGAAGGTGGTGAATGACACGTTATCTTTGGAAATGAAGTATGGACTTCGAGGGGACAATTCCGTGTCAAATGAACCTGTTAATGTCTTGCCTCTTGCTGTGTTTGAAGAATTTTAACGTTGTTAAGGTTACTGTGGTCTTTTCAGCTCCCATGATGAAGACACCAACTTATTGATTAACATTTATAATTGATTGGTGGACAGGAACAGGAAAAAAAAGAAAATTGTAAAAGAATGAAAATGGAGAAGAAAAAAGGATAAGAGAAGATGTGATTAATGCAACTGTTAGACATTAATGTGACTTGTGGGTGTGTGACATGATATATACGTGTTCATATCTTTTTTATATCTGAGTTAATTATATGAATGATTAAGGAAAAAAATTGTGAAATTAATGGACAAAATATGAGAAAATAAATATCAACATATTTTGGATATATGTCAGATAGGGACGTTGCATATCACAATGCCATGCTATACACAAGTAAAATGTATATACATGAGGAACTTAGAATTCATTTTGGTAATAAGAAAATTAAATAATTTTTTAACTATATCGACATAAAAGAAAAGAGAAAAAAGGAATACTCAAAAATGCTGGAGCAATTGTACATGAGTAGGAGTGTTAGAAAGGGAACACTATAAAAGGACAAGTAAACTAGAAAATTTTACTATAAAATGTCATAATCTTTTTGTCAGCTCAAAGGAGACATTGTCTCTTCTATCATCCAATTAGGTAACATGGTAAAAAATAGGCTTTTTTACATAAATAAGTAACTAAAATATATTAATTCCCATATGTGGCATGTACAGGAAATTTTACTAAAATGTTAGTCCTCATCTCAGGAGGGGTACTTCTACTGGGCTACGAAATTTAGTTGTTTTATGTGTAAAATGTATCTTTTAATATTTTAAAATATAAAATTCCATTTCTATCAAATGCATG
>NC_029791.2:34896224-34904509 GCF_000816755.2 Arachis ipaensis
GAAATATGAAATAAATTACCATCTTAAGATAATTAATTGTATTCATATATATCAACCATTAAAAAATAAGAGTAATAAAATAATCTATTATTTATCATAAATGTTTTAATTCATGGAGTACGTACTCAATACTAAATAAAAAAATGAATAAGTATGCTTATTCAATCCTAAGTTTTATCATTATAAATTTTACAACTACAGTAAGGAATTCGCGCTCTTCCAAATTGGGTCAACCATTTACAATGAAAAGTGGCAAAATATGTTGGTAAATTAAACAGCCTTAGAACATGACTCCATGTTACATGGGCATCCTTAGTTAAGTAAAATATGCACAGGTATAATTCAAAAATCACAGAGTTCTACTAAATTCAGAGACCAATGCTTGCATTCATTCACATTGACACAACTAGGGTGTTCGCGGTGCGGTTTGGATCGGTTTTAAGGAAGAAAGTCATCCGATCCGAACGTTTAATTTATGTGCGGTGCGGTTTGGATTGGATGAACTTTTTTTGGAAATCCGATCCGATTACAAGCGGTTTGGATCCGCAATTTTTTAAATAAAAAAAATAATAACTTAATTTATAGAGTTGATAACCTGTCCAACAATCTAACATAATAATAAAACGTAAATTCCAAAAAACATTATAAAGCAACATGTCCAAATATCCAACAATCCAATTATCCAACAGCAAGTTTTGAATAATAATTCTTCAACATAAAAACAACTAAATAAATCTCAACAACATAAATATAAATAACATAACAAAGTCTTAATAAAAACATAACATAAAAAACTCCAAGCTGAGAAGTGAAGCACCGATCACTAATCAGATTCATCACCAGAGTCTTCTTCATCTATTAGTTGAGGAATTGGCTCAAGTTTTACAATAAAATATAATAAAACAAATTGATGGATTACCATGTGTTCATAACACGCAGCGGAAGAAAAGAAGGTAATCCTAAAGATCTATTTTTGTGCTTAAACTTTATTCCAATAATAAACAATCAGATCTAAATACCTTTAAACGCTTTAGTAAAAGCTTTATTCTTCGATTGTACGAAGATTCTATGCGTATCCACACCGAGACCAACCTTTGCTGTCAACTCCTTGACCAATAGACATCTGATCTAAATTGAGAAACCTCTTGCAACTCTTTGCACACCATAAAATTCTTCTCCAAGAATTAGGCTCACATACATTTATGTGCGTAGAGGTAAAGGAATAAAACTCTTGTTATTCTCTCTTTTCTGTGATTCCTCTACTCTTGGCATACACATATATATAGTATGAGATTTGTTAATGATTTTAAATTTGAATCTCAATTCAAATTTGAATCATATCTTAAAATTCTAAATCTGAATCCTTCAAATTTATGAATCATATCATAACTCAATTTGAAACAGAATCAGTTAGGATCTCATCCAAATTTAGAAATAGAATAACTAATTATTCTCAAATCTCATTTAATATTCTCAATTATCATACTATTATTATATTCATAGTGCTAGCAAAGAATATAACAATATTCTATTTTGAATTAATATAATTATTTATTTGATCAAATCAAAATAATAATTAAATAATTCTACAACAAAGATTAGAACACTCGTTAGTGTATGATCCCATAGGTTCAATACTAAGCGGGTAGTAAATTAGTCATACTGAATTTACTAATCAAGGTTGGCATCTAGCAACACTCCTCAATGACCCAATAGTATGAAGTAATATATTTTTACTAAGAACCTTAGAAGAACAAAGTATAATTCCTTCCATCTTTCCAGCTCTTGGTTAACCCTTAGAGTATGGTTTAATTGTCAAACTCTAACTTGTTAGCATTATTATAATGAACTGTGCATGACTTAAGAAACTCATTTCTTCATTCATTCAATCTCCTTGGCCAAGGTTTTATTCATCTCAGTCATTATAATCATAGAGCTCAAGCTCTTTACCGAGAGTTGACGGATTCCTTATTGACTAATCATTAATTCTACAAGTATTTAAATCATACCCAATATCCATTCAACTAGCACCCTAGGGTATTAGGTGTCCGGAATCAAAGTATAATAAATACATTGTTAATTACTATGACAGTCGCAGGTCAAAGAAAACTCTATTACCGTGTTCATCTTGAGAATATCCTATTGACAAATATGCGGTAATTATAACCATTAGGAATTCTCAATGTGAGTCAGTTCAATGGTGATATCTCTATATGCACCTTCTATATATATAATTTAATAAATGAGATCTATTAATCTTCATCCAATGAAGACCATTATATATATATTGATCTTTTTGGATTACTAATT
Source organism: Arachis ipaensis (assembly GCF_000816755.2). NCBI lineage: Eukaryota > Viridiplantae > Streptophyta > Magnoliopsida > Fabales > Fabaceae > Arachis > Arachis ipaensis. The sequence continues at coordinate 34,898,535 of NC_029791.2, forward strand.
TCCTTTTTAATAATCCTATGACCAAGAACAATTTAGATTAAATTATAAAAGATTTATCTCTCAATATTATGATCACTACCACAATGATAAATCTCTAAATTTAATTAAGGACCTTATTATATTAACATTTTAATATAATAACAATAACAAATTATTTGACACATGATTGATTGGATTGTGGTCATACTCCTTATTCCCAACATAAATATTAGTAACTTGAACATATTATCAAGTAGTAATGTTAATCAATATATGTAGATAGAATAAAACATAATAATAAAGAACATTACCTTTCTCAAGTTTTTCAAATTCTTCAAAAGACTCCTCAAGGTCAATTGGCAATGAATTGGCTCGAAACCAATTTTGTGCACAAATCAAAGCTTCAACAATTTTTGGGGTAAGAGAGCTTCTATATTGATTAAGCACTCTACCTCCAGTGCTAAAGGCGGATTCAGAAGCAACCGTTGACACCGGCATAGTTAGAATATCTCTCGCAATTTGACTTAGAATAGGATATTTGTAATTGTTAGAGCTCACTTTCCACCAAGTTAAAATATCAAAACTACTTGGATCAACTGGTTTCTCCAAGGACTCCATGAGATATAAATCCACTTCATTTGTGTTGACACTTTCACTTGCTTGTACATTATTTTCAAATGCTGCTGCAAAGTGAACATCATCTAAGGCACTATCATCTATATCCACATCTTGGCTGTGTTGTGCAGATTGGTGTGCTTGATCACTATTGAGAGCAACCCTATAGCTGTTGAACAAGCCATTGAATACTTCCTTCACCTTACCACATAAGAAATTAGCATCCTCCTTCTCAAACAACCTTTGAAAACTCCACCAACAAACTTAATCTTATATTTAGGGTCAAGTACCACAGCCACAAAAATTATCATATTCATGTTTCTCAAGTTACCCCAATATTTATCATGCTTAGCCTTCATTTTTGTAGCCATACCCTTAAGTAATATGTCATTACTATCAGCCCAAGTTTTCAAAGAACTAAGAATTGAACAAAAGTGATGAAAATATGAAGAAGAGGTCACAAATGTAGAACCCGAGACTTTTTTTGTTACATCAGAAAAAATCTTCAAAACCTCACAAAGCATCTTACATTATCCCAATCTTCATTCTTTGGAATGCCCCCTTGCATCATTACAAACTCAGCATCCCTCTCACTTAATCTCTTAAAGGCTTTTTGGAATTTTAAAGCACTATCAAGCATTATGTAAGTGGAATTCTACCTAGTGGGACATCTAATTGCACAAAAGAGCAGTATTGGATCCTAGCCTCTTTAATACAACTTTTGAACCTATCCATGCGATTAGGAGAAGCACGAACATATCTAACAGCATTCCTAATTTTACTAATTGAAGAATGCATATCCCTCAAATCATCATTCACTACCAAGTTCAAGATATGAGCACAACACCTAACATGCAAATATTTACCTTTTAAAGGATGTGAATTCCAATCCTCCATTCTACCTTTCAAGTAACAAATGGCAATATCATTTGAACTAGCATTATCAACTGTGATGCTAAAGACCCTACTTGTTTTCCAATTTAAAAGACATTTTTCTATCTTTCTACCAATTGTTTCACCTTTATGATTCTTGATAAGACAAAAGTTAAGAATTCTCTTTTGTAACTTTCAATCTTGATTAATAAAATATGCAGTGAGGCAAAGATAGTTTAGATTTTTTACAGAAGTCCAACAATCAGTGGTCAAACACACACTTTGATTTGAATTTATAAAGACACTCTTCAACTTATGTTTTTCATTCATGAACAAGTTCCAACAATCCCTAGCAACTAATATTCTGCCCGGAATATGGAGTTTTGGCTGCAAAACACTCATGAAATAACGAAACCCCTCTCCTTCGACAAATCTAAAAGGCAACTTATCTACAATTATCATTCTAGCAAGAGCTTGTCTACATAAATCAGGATCAAATGATACAGCAATCAAAGAATTACCCATCCCATTTCCTTCTTCTTTTTTAAGTTGCTGCATAACAAGTGCTTTTTGTGTGGGATCAAGTGAATCTTTTGGAAATTTTCTACACTGACTCAACAAGTGACTTTTAAGATTGCTAGTACCATTTTTATGTGAATCAGCAGCATAAGATGCTCCACACCACTTACATATAGCCCTAGGTTTAGGACCACTTTCATCTTTTTTAAAATGCTCCCAAGTCCAAGACCTAGGTCTAATAGGTTTTTTAGTGTTACCTGTACCTGGTTCCTCAGACTAGCCAGGATTAGTTGACTCATCAGCAACATTTGCTTTGCCCCTCCTCCTCTTAGATCTAGTTCCTTCATTGTTCTGATCACTGCGTGGCGGCAGCGATGGTGGCTGCGTCTGTGTCTGTGTTTGTAGCTGGGACTACGACTGTGGCAGCGGCATCGACTCTGACTGTCCCGAAGATCTAACTGATTCAAAAGTGGACGGAGTAGCACTAGTAAATCCTGGGTCACTGCTTTGAACATCCTGTGATAACCAAAATCAGTTTATGTTATTTTAATATTTTTTTTCAAATAATCAACATATTGAATTGTTACTAACATAAACTTTCCAAAATAAGAATATTACCTCATGATATGAAGCTGACATTGTTGACCTTCAAATTAAAAGTTAAAATCAACTGAACAAATATAAAATCTGCAAAAGTACAACAAAAAATTTAATATAACAGATTCTCAAAGATAATAATAATAGATTGTCAAAAATAACAAATTTAACATAATAAATTGTCAAACTAAAAAGAACAGATTGACTTCAAATTCAATACATTAACAGAAAATCAGAAATAGAGAAGAAAAACTGTTTCTTTTTTATTTTTAATAAAAATGTCATCGAGAAAATAGAGTTGGTGGTGGTTCGTAGATATTATTATTACAACTATGGTTTGAACATCAAAGACACAGATAATGTTGATCGTCATATAAAAAAATAAAAAATAAAAACTCACCGAGAAGAGGAAGCAGAAATGACATCGAAGAGGAGCGGCGGATGGCGTCGGTAACTTGGCATGTGATGGTGAAAGTGAGTGAGGTCTGAGCCGAGGTGTACGTAATGTGAGTCTGTAACGGTGAGGTACAGGGTTTGTGTTTCTTTGTGGGAAAGGGAAAATGGGGAATGACTGAATGAGTGTGTGCAATGCAGCGCTGTGGGTGATTGGGTCTGGGCTTGGTGGGGGAAAATTAAGGGAAATGGAATAAGGAACTAAGGCCTAAGGGAGTATGGGCTATTCGGTTCGGTTCGGTTGTGTAGAGTGGAACCGCAAACCGAACCGAACCGCAATAAAACCGATCCAAAATAAAAAAAATCCAAAATTGAGCGGTTTAAAATGGTTTTCGGTTTGGATCGGTGCGGTTTCGCAGTTTTTTTTGGACCAGTTTGGATGTGAACACCCTAGACACAACCCATACAAAAGGTGATTGTGGATTGTGTGCTCCTGCTCACAAGTGGGACCACGCTTCTCCACAAAACACAATAGCAGCATTTAAACTTGTTCCCAATTACGTTAACAAGGCATTAAGAATATAAGACACATTTGGCATCGGAGCCACTTCAACTGTCTCGGACACAAAGTTACGAGGATAACGCATACATGCTTAACAAAACAAAGGGAAGGAAAGGTGACACAACTTGTCATGGCTTCCAAGCACGGGAAGATGTATGCCATGGCAAAAAGACAGAGACTTAAGTGGCGACGGCACAAGCTAGGCAACAGTGCGAAAAAGTTTGCGCCACGCCATTTCACTGTTGACTTTGACTTCTAGCTTGTTCTGATTGGTTTCTGCATTCACAATATTTGTTGCAGTCCTCATTCTAACTTTGCCTTCGTTAAGCTAACCACACGAAAGGGAGTGTTAGTGTTAGATAAGGTGGTGGTGGCTGATGGGTCAACATGTTAAATAATTGAGAAGCTGACCGAAGTTTGCAATATAATGGCATTTTTACCTTCTTCGAAAGTAAGGCAGGGTTGAAGTTGCCATCAAGTTGTAGCCAATACAAGCACCAAATTGGAGTATCATCATCCTTTATAGTGAAAGGAGATATGTCCCAGAAGAAAATGTCAGGCATCTGGCTAGTAAAGCAAAGTGAAAATTACATTAAATTTGGGGGTTTATTGGAGAAAAGTTTCCTTACCTGTCTGGACGGAATGGAATCGTCGGTGAGTATTCTATGGGCCCCCAAGTAGTAGGATCCAGAGAGATCACATGGAAACTTGGCAAGTTTCTATCAAGTCTAAATATCTAGCCAAGCACGACAAGCTGCAAGAAGGCGAGAGACACATGAATACTAAAATGATCGTCTAAGTTACCAACAGTAATGAAATGCGTTGCAGCTAAGCATTGGTTTTCCAGGCAGACAACAATAACTCACTATAGTCCTCATGTTCCGCTCCCTTCTGGTTTTGTTCTCATTAGTCCTGCAAATGTCAAGTGCTAACACCTTACCTTTTTTAACATCTAGGACCATCATGTACCAGCTATGAGAAGGCTCCAATATCAGCACGAATACCTGTGTAGTATAAAGGGAAGTTAGTTTAGTTAATCCTCGTGCCAGTTAAAAAATAGACATTACATTGTCATTACATATCTCAAAACAAGTAACTACTTACATGCTCCAGTTCATCTGTTTCTGGCATCCATCGGCCCAGATAAGTCTGAAGGATTGCCTCTACGGGTTTCAGTTGGAGGATATGGTCCGCAAATGAGGAAGGCAAGAACCAATCACACATAGGCTTGGTTCGATGTGCTCTAAGTGAGGCAAGCCATGCGATGGTGTTCACTATCTGGTATGCCAAAAAAGTAGTTGCATTATGCGTGTAGAACGGAATGGTGATATGTCGGGACTCCAAATAAAATTGAATGATTGGAGAAAACTTACATCTGTGTGAGGAACATATCTAGGGCATAGAGACAAGAACATCCCTCGAGGCATCTGTAGTTCAAGGCACTTGTACAACATCTCTCTGACCAGTAAACAACCAAACATGTCATAACTCATGGAACCCCCATTTTGTACCAAAGCATTCTACAGTTACAAAGCAACCAAAACTTACTCATAATCTTCTTTTGACTTGGGCTTTTTGAATATGTAGGCAGCCATGACAGTCTCATCGTATAAGAGTGACATGCCGATCATCGGCCAAAACTCCATCTCGTACCCCTACACATGAAGTTGGCATGTTAATGCCCCAGTTAGTTTTTTAAACCATGCATGAAACAACATCAATTAGTTACATTTAGAAAATGAACTTGCCAGCGGGATTAGCATCGTTGGGGACTCCATGTTTCTTGTCAGTGTGTTCCGCGACCATGGCCTGGGTATAGGCTTGAAAGCCCCACATCCAAGAGTTGCAGTTGCTGCAGGGGGTGTCTGTGGGATATTGCATGTCGCTGGCGAAGGGATCCTGCTTAGAATATCACCTGTCTCCATCTTTGGGATCTTAGATGGTCCTTGCCGAGTTAGTTCTGAGCTAAACAAGTTACAGACTTGACTAGTGGTGTCCACTTGGGAGAGAGTTATAAGATGTGCCATGACCTATTAATACAAAGACTATTGAGCATGCAATTTGTACAGTATACTATGCATAACATTGCTATAAGTTGGACAAAGTCAGGAATACCTTGTCCCTATGTGTGCGGGCAAGAGCAGTTGTGATTGGGGCCTGGCTGACCCCCACTTTAGGCATGCCAACGCACCAATACGGAAACCCTCCACTTTGCAAAGAAACAATGGTGGTCGGGGCACGTGGCCTAGGAGTAGAGAGGGATTCGTCGATGATGGCATCATCGTCATGGCCAGGAGAATTTGGGACTATTACGTCTAACAGGCTACACACTTTGGAATCAAGCTGACCTTTACCCTTTTTGGTTTGGCTAATCAGGTGGGTATAGCCTCCACGTTCGCCCCCTGCATCTGGTCCGGGAGGAGAGAAGCCAAGGTTT
>NC_029791.2:34904692-34912331 GCF_000816755.2 Arachis ipaensis
TGTGCTAGTGACATTGCTATGCCCGGCCAGAATAGCAGACGATGTTGGCATCCATACCCCACTGCTGCATCCTGCCTTGGCAGTGAGAATCTGCTTCAGATCCTCCAATGCTGATTGAGTATGCTCCACTCGCCTGGCAACGTCGATTAACCTCCTATCACCTTCGACCATCGTGGCTTCCATTCGCTGCAATAACCTACAACATAACAGGAACACATTCGTTAGTCGTTATCACAAACGATATCTATTTTTCCATTAAATGCTGTAACAAGGCAAGCATGTGTCCTTGTTACTATTGTTGGGTATGCCCTTCTATCCTTTAATGTTTTACTTGTGTTAAAAGAGGTATAATGAGCATGGCTGAATTGGTTGGGTTCTTTATATAGGGTTTTTATATTTTCAGTAAGCTTCCAGAAATAGGAACACCTCATGAACTGTAGTTACAACAAAAAAAAAGATCCATCTATGTAAAACAAAAACATTTAGCTGGGTTATGTCAGTCCCAGCCACACTACATGCTAAGCTGAAGATATAGTACACGCATCGGATGAAAGATTTGGGAAGGGGTTGCAACTTGCCTGCACGATATTAAATATGCGCTTTAGGAGCATCTTCTCTCCCTCCACAAATCCCTCCGGGTCGACCTCCGCTGTGACAAAAGGCGCAATCTCCTGATCCACGACGAAACCAACACTTTCGGTTAGATAGTTAACAGATGTTATATGAATTTAAAACTAAGTCGTTCGATTACTTACGACATCAATAGACATACCCAAGTTCAAGTTGGTGTCATCGGCCACCGCCACAGAGCTTTCTAATGGCGTCACATGCAACGACGGTTCGACTCTACATGTTGAAAAACAATGTTAGCTCCGGAAACCCATTTCTCCTCACCAAACATTTAAATGGCCCACGTCGTGCACGTGTTGGGGCAACGACTTTGAAATCAACTGCAAGAAAATTTTTTGGGCATTCACCAAAGTAACTACTTACCCTTCCTCCTCGGTAGGCCCCTATGATTCAATTAACGTCCCCCCTGGTCCATCATTGAAGCACCCCTTCAAGAAATTTATGCTGCAACTAAACACCCAAGTGTTCAGGAATTTTAAGAAAGGAGAATGATTGTACAACTAGGTGGATTGTGATCCAAAGTGATTTGGAAATGACCTTATATATAGCTGGTGTGGAGAGAGAACGAGAACCTGGTAAAGACTTCCCAGTGCCTTCCCAAGTATCTCCCCACGTGCTAATTTGCAAATAACCCCAACCATAGAACATCTTACTCTTGCCATTTGTATAGTCGGACCCCTTTCTTGGCTTCACCGAGTAGAATATCATTAAAAAAATAAATTTGCTTCTCAATTTGCAACCGCATGCCACGTTAGCGAAGTCCAATGACTCCATCGCTACTGTGTAACACTTATGGTTCGACCTAATACACTTGATTAATTGGGCCGAAAAAAAAGTTATCTCCACCATAGGCGCAATTTTCAACTTTGGCTTGCACCCTGAACCATCACATCAACCAATGTACTCAGTGGTCATCATTATTTTGGCACAGAAACCAGACATACCTGATCGACAATGGGGATCACCTCTGCAACTTTGCCTGCCATATTTCTTCCAGATCACTCTACTTTCGGCGTGAAGGTATCGAGACAGAGGCGATGTGGAACGATCGCGCGCCCCCATTTTCACGAGACGAGGATCCATTGCAAATAAGGACTGTACTTGGATTCTTATCTCCGCAACACAGCGCAAAAAGCAACAGTTTTCTTAACTGGCCATTACATCGAACGGGACACGAAAACCTGCAGAACGGGCTCTTCTAGATTTTTACCGGAACCAGAGGCATCCAAACGTGTTTAGAAGACTTCATGGTGAGAAGATCTCTTGCAGAAATTGTTTGCGTGCCCATTGCCACACACCTGCAACCTAAATTCTCTAACAGTCGTCCAAGGGTATACGCGTGTCTCTTTTAGGGTTAGAGTTTCACCAATGGCCAAATGAAACATCAATTGGAAAAATACCTATTTAGCTGAATATAGAAATTTGTATGCTAAGGACAAAGTTGTATTTAAATTAAAGAAAATACCAACTATATAGTGTGTGTTTGGACTGTAAATTATCAAAATGTTTTGTGAAAAATAGTGTTTTTATGGGATCCTTTTTGGGTTTAAGTAAGTGTGTGCTAACAAAAGTTATGTCTTCCCAACTCTATAACAACATTGATTTTCATAAAGTAAATATTGATTTAAAAACATTAGTTAAAATTACTTTTTGCTACATACTCACTAATGACATGGAATTATTATATAATTTTTTTTGCATGTTTATTTTTTGTTACATTTATTTGTAAAATGCTTTTTTTTGTATATTACATTATTGACACTCTTAATACTCTTTTATATTATGCAAAACTTTGTTACTAGTATTATTAGTTATGGACAATTTTTTTGTTTAATTTATTTTACATAATAAGATTAAATATTTTATAATTTAAAAACATTAAAAATAATTAATATTTATTTTAATTAATTTGGATTGGTTGAATTGTTAACTCATTTTTGTGCTTAAGCAAGTTTTTGGTGTTCGAATCTCATCCTTAATAAATAGAGAATCAATATGTGGTGGATTAATCCTAGACTTGCCGAGCTACCAAATCTGTAGACCATAATTGTATGTGTCTTTAAAATGGATTATTTTTTCATTAATAGCAATACTATAGACTTTTGTCTTTATTGAAATTTAGTTAGGACAATTTTATTTGTTGGTATCGTTTTCATTTGTGAAGTCAAAACAACATGATCAACGTTGTAACTTGTTAAAACTTCACATTTTATGAAACGATTTTTAAATTTGCAAATTCATAAACTTATGTAGTTACAAAAGTTATTAGAGCGACTAATATTACCTGATAACATGGTGTATTGAAACACCATTGATGTGTATTAGTTAATTTGAGGAGAAGCCAATAGTAACTTTTGTTATTCAGTATATAATTTTTTCTATTGAAAAATAATTTAATATTTTCTAAATTTATGGATATATTTTTTTCTAATTTCTTACACCATTTTATTTGACAATACTTACCATTAAAAAAATAGTAAATGACCATACTATACCACAATATATATATGATGTGCAAAATAATTTTTTTCCTTGAAATTAATTCTGCTTAGTGAGATAAAATTTGACATATTTCTTATTTTCTTAATCAAATTTAAATTTAAATTTAGAATTGAGTAATGACTCCTTTTTTTTAATTACAATAAAAATAAATTGGTTAAATGTAAAATATTTAGCATGTATTAATTTCAATAAGTTAAATTTCAATTTCCAAAAATTGGATTAAATATTAAGTATAAACTTAATAATGAGTAATATAATATATATATTATATTCGTACGTAAATAATAATATCCAATGTATTAATTATTTATTTTTCGACAGAATTATTGTATAATCTACAGAGGATTAATTTATTATCGAAATTTTTTTTCATAAACTTTGTATTATGGAAAAATAGTGATCTTATTTGTTAATTTTATTTACACAGTTTTCATAATTTTTTAAATAGGTGATTAACTTAATTAATAATCTTTACTATTGCTTTTATACTAAAAAAATATCAGTTTAAACTACTTACATACTCTTCACTACTTATTAATGAATAAGTAAATAAATATTTAAATTATTATATTTATTGTCCTAGAAAAGTCATGTAAATATATTCAACTTTTACATATCCTAAGTATTATAATATTAAATAGTATAGTCTATGCTATAATAATGACTCAAAATATTAATCCAAGATATATTTGGGCTTATTAAGTCCTCAACGCATGCAATATCAACTAGAATCCGTTGTTAGTGTCCCAAATCCGACTTAGGTTCATTACCTTAAAGGTCCAATGCAGCTGAAGTCCGTACGCCCCCAGTTAAGTCGACTCAAATTGGATCTCCGTTGCTAGTTAGATATGGTAATGAGTACTCTTGAGAAGCCCCCTTCCCATCCCTCACTCCTTATTTAAAAAAAAAAAAGCCCGCGTTCCTTCTCCGTCATTGCAAGTTCTTATTTAATTACCCCTTAGGGAATGCAGATCTCCTCGGTAAAATTTTGAAAAAAATTACTACAGGCAGGTTGAACTTCCGTCAACAGTGGTAGAAAGACTAAATTGAGATATTTTTTTACTACAATATTTGTCAAACAAACAATTAATGAAACGGTCATCCATACCTTATTATTTTGAGTATATTTATACATTAAAAAAGAGTTGAAATAATTAATTGATCAGAATAATGACATTAATATTTTTTCATAAGACTTGTTATTATTTAGAATTAGGAAATAGCCATAAATAAATTTATTTTCTTAATGAGTGTTAAATTTGTTGTCAACTTCTATATTTCCTTTAAAATTTTAGTGTCGTTACGTCTAATTTCTACATTTTGAAATGAATTTACTCAAAAAAATTAACATGTAAATCACGTTATTATTACAAATTACTTTTTTTTTACAGAATTAGTCGTGCTTGTTTGAACCGTTAAAATTAGCTTCTAATGATATCAAAGTCAACCTACTTTACTATCTTGTGCCTTCAAATAATTTACACCACTAACATAAAAATATAACAACTGAAAAAAAAAATTCTTTACAATGGGTATATTCATTGTAATAAATATTCTTCTATCTAATACTCTAAAAAAATACATTGGCCACTTTGAATTACTACAGGTCAACTTCCATCCACATTAGTAGTATGCCTAAATTGAGATATATTCTTTAAACAAACAATCAATAAAACACAATTCCGTATTAAAAGTGGCATGGTTTTTGTTTCGTATTTTTTATTTAAAATAGATTATGGTAAACTGAACATTGTTCGGATTGCATTAATTGAAATTACTTTGAGATGAATAATTAGAGAATAGGACATGAATTTAAATAATAATTTTATGTGACTTTATAAATTTACTTGGGATATTTAACTAAATTTTAACATTGGTTTAGTATTCTCAGTCCTCTCCAGTCTCTTATAGGATTAACAGAATCATCATTTAAAGCTAAAAATTATTCGATACAAAAAAGTTTACAATAAAATAAAAAAAATTATATGAATAAAAAATAATAACAGTTTCAAAAAAAATAAAAAATGCTTGAAAGTATGTTAGACAAAAAATGTTATTAAAAAACAACAAAATTCACCATATAAATAACAAAGGACACAATTGGTATGTATAAATAAATTTCAGTCCAATTTGAACAGTTGGAAATCGTAGCTATTGGTAAACATGGGTTGAACGGTAGAATCAAATTTACGTTCAGTGAAATAAAATACTGTCACAAGAGACAGTGAATCTTTCGGCAAAATTAAACGAGCTCTTGATACTCGAACCACTAATCCAAACACACCCATAGCGTGTTAATGGTTAGAAGCCCAGAAGCAAAACACCGAAGCTAAGAATGACTGATTCTTACTATCGACAAAAGATGCATTCGAATTCAAGAATGCGACAAAAATGACTAACAGTAAATACATATTTTCCAAAAATGCATTAAAGATTGCATTTTAACTGAGCTCATTCAGATCTTTAAAGTTACAAAAGGTTGCAATTTTTACTTGTTCATCAGAACATAGGAAAATTTTAACGTTATTCAATCCCTTTACTAATACATTGGTATGACAAATAAGGTGTTGAGTTAAGAAATTAACTAAATTAATTGATTACGAAAAATGTTATTTTATTGGGCTAATTATCCAATCAGTTTTGATTATTTTGTTTGAGTGATGCTGGTCACCACTCAATATATAGTTGCAGCCCACTATGGAATAAATTGAACCTACTGGTAGGCTGACAATCCAAAGGAAGCCCAAATAACACAAAGCAAGAAATTCAGTTGGGTCAACTAGCAAACCGAAACCCAATTTCATCTCTCAAGCCAATCTCTCCGAGTTGCTTCCACAAAAGAAACGTTCACCTATTTTGATACGGTCAGAACTCAGAGAGGATAGAGAAAGTTTAGTTCTTAAGCTATTCACCAAGGAAGAAAGAAAGAGAAGGTTAGGCAAGAAATGTTGAGGTCCAATCATCCAATTCAAACCACATCAAACTAAGGCAGAAGTTAAAGGTAACTTATTTCCTCTTGCATGCATCATGTTTTATTCTCCTCTTGACCAAGTCTCTGCCACTCCAATTTGGGATAAATGGAGAAAGTGACTTCTGTTAACAATTGCTGCAAATCAATGGCCAAGATTGTTTCTTGGGGACCAAGTAGTTTCTCAAGGGTTTAAATCTGGGTTTACCATTGAAAAAGTTTTTCTTTGCTCCCCTGAGGCTTTCGGTCAAGCAAGAGTAAGTCAGATTCAAATTTTTAATTTGGGGATTAACTGAAAAAGGTGATATGGTAAGTTGGTAGCACAAAGCTCAAAGAGTTGACCTAGGAGACAGCAACTCAACAACATGCAAGAACATATAAAAGAAAGGTCTGGAGTTTTTCTGAGGTAAGGAGAGATAACAAGTTTTTTGAAGTTTATGTTCCGAGAAGAGTTCTCTGAAAAAGTTCATCAACTTGGACAGCGCTTCCTGGTCAAAGGAGCATTACGCCAGAATGAGGAACCAAATCAGAGGCAAGCTAATCTGGTTTATTACATAGTATAGAGGCTGTTAAAGCATCAATTTCCTTCATGTTTTACAGATTGTAATTTTTTTTTCAATGTTTATCTTTCTGTAATTTCTTGACGTAAAAGGCTGAATGAGAGAGTCATTAAAAGAGTCTAAGGGTGGAAAGAGGCAGAGAGAAACACTTGAGTGAAAGGCCTTGAGTGATTTAAAAATTCTTTAGGTTGATTTTGTGTCTTGTATCTTGTACTAGTGACGTACCCCTTTCTTAGTTGGGTGAGCACTAAGAGTGAAGAGTCAGGTATTAGCATAACCAAGTCAAGTTAGGTTAGAACTTGAGAGTGCAAAGATTGTGCTTTGCATTTGCTTTGTAATGTGACCTCCAAAATATATGACTCCCCGTTCAGCCAACTATTTAGACACTGCAAGCTTGTGGACATGGACGTTGACGAGTTCGAGACGCAATGGGAAACGATGCTGGATGAGTGTGGGGTTCGGAAAGTCGAACGGGTGAAGGAATTGTACCGCAAAAAAACTGCATGGGCGGCAACATGCATCAGAGGCCAATTTTTCGCAGGTATAACGACAATGTCCCGTTGTGAATCTCTACAAGCCAAGTTGGGTGGGTTTATGGAGAGTAGATATGAGAAATTCCAATGCCTTGAGTTCTTCCCCCAATTTAATTTTAGTTTGATTTAATTTCATAAACTAATCATATTAATAGTTAATTAAGACTTCAAAGTGTGTATCGAAGTGTCACTTCATGTGTCGCATTTGCAAATTTTGATAACATCAATGAATAAAGCGACGGAATGACTAACACGACTAATTTAAAATCTTTAAATGACAAAATAGATTAAAAAAAATCTTTCATGCACCAACTTATAGAACGAACGATCTTTTAGGAACTAATCCGACTATTTACTCATAATAATAATAATAATAACAATAATGATCATTATTATTATTATTATTATTATTATTATTATTATTATTATTATTATTATTATTATAA
>NC_029791.2:34913199-34921560 GCF_000816755.2 Arachis ipaensis
ATTTGAGTCACCAAAAAAAATTATCAATAATTTAAACAATACTGTTTAAATTTACAATAATAATATTTAATTTATTATACGAAAAATAAATCAATACAACGTGTATTTTCATTTTGGATGAAATGTGTAAAATAATATGCTGCTCATCTATGCAGTTAAGATGTTGCTTGACAAATGTTCCCCTCATTTTTTTGGAATTTGGATTCTCTAAAGTTTGAATTTCACTTTAGAGAGTAAAGCGTGATCTCTCACCATTTTTTTTTATAGGTGAGACCAAGAATAAATATGAGAGAGAAACCATTCAAAAGTACAAGATCACACTTTATCCTCTAAAGTACAAATTTAAAATTTAGAGGATCCAAATTCATTTTTTCTTACTCCTACATTGTTCTCAAATTATTCCAATCCTAATTTTTTTTTAATAAATAATAGAACCCTATCAGCTGTGCCTCTTGGTCTCCTCCACCATATATATACGGGGTAAATAATTGAAGTATTTGAAACAATAAAAAAATGGGTGAAAGTAAAATATAGCATCTTATTTTTCAACATTTGTTTCGTACTTTTATTTTTTAATAATTTTTAACCTTCTAAGATCTTATAAAAAAATTAATATGCTAATTGCAACGATTCATTAAATAATATGTCTATCACCTATCACTCTTAATTGATCATCACAGTTAGTAACACAAAATTTGTTTAATTATCTATTAAATTTTGAAATGTATATTTAATCATCAACTCAAATTCTATTTGGAGGATCCGCAGTTCCACACAAAGTCGTTCCGGATAAATAAGTTTTTAAAGTAATTAAAAGACATGTTTGGTTGACTAAAATAAAATTAAAGATATCATAATAACAATTAAAGATTTAAAGATATATCATAATAATAATTTAAAATAAAATTTTTCAGTTCTCCCTTTTAAAAAATTTAAAATGTAAATTTAAATGTCGACTGAAATAAAAGTTAGTGGCTCCTTTCAATTACAAATTATTCATTATAAAATTAAAATTTATCATTATAACAATTTGGACTTAAATCGACCACAATTATCCAACTCCATCAATTAAATCAATCAAATTTTGATTTTTTTATAACAAAACTTTAATTCTGTATAATAAAATGTTAACTATAACTCCTCGTACTAATCTCTCACATCCTAAATCGGACTAAAGCTTACTTTGGTAACATTTTTATTTTTTAAAAATTACTTATAAAAAATAATTTCTTAAAATATGACTTCTAGAAGTTGAAACATTTATATTTTGTAAATCAAATTAAAAATAACTTTTAATAAGTACGAGTAACAACAATTATATTTAGTAAAATAATTTTTAAAATTTAAAATTACTATAACAAACATAAATGTATGAGTTAAATTTAAAATTAATTCATGTATGAAATCATTTTAGACTTTATAATTTTGATAAGTTTCTCCTTAGATACTTTTAAAATCACCCCTGACTTTTATAAACTATAAGCATAAGCACATAAGTTTTTTTATTTACTAAACACAAAATGAAATACTTGTACTTTTGATCGAAAAATTTTACTAAACTAAAGCTATCTTAGCATAATTGAAGTAGTTTCAAATTTTTACAGAAATCTTCCCAGTTCAAAAAATTATAAATTTTTTATGTTTGGAATTTAAATTAAAATTTTTGAACTCTGAAGATAACTGGATCATCACTTATTCCTATTCAACCAACATTAGGCACTCGAAATTTTAAATTTTTTACTTTAACACTAGTCCATCATTTTTCCTAATGCACTTGAATATTTCTAAGTAGTCCTATAACCTCTCCCAAGGTCTAGCAACTTTTTGTTTTAAAGATCATTACCCACACTCTTCAACTCTTGCCAACGATTTTTTCTTCACATATTATGAAGCCCACAAATTCCAACAAAAATGCATAGCCCAATTTTTTCTTTGGCTACAACTGTCAGTTGACGGCTCCCCTTTAGCATCGGCTTACCAAAATGACAATATCCAATGCAAGGACACACAACAGGTCATTAAATTTATCTGCCAAGACCAATCCATTGGCCAGCGACAAACCCTTAAATGGAGCTCAGTACCGCGACGGATTAGTCTTTGACCTGTCGGGTTGGGGGATACTGTAGAAAACCAAAAAAAAAAAAAAATTTATCTGCCAAGATTATGGATTCCACCGGTTCAAGGAGCACCCTCCACCATTCCTATTGGAGTCTACATCACAACCTTAACATGAAAGCTATATCATTCAAATTTTTTAATGTATATCTGAATGGCTATGCACACTTACATAGCGTTATGCCAGTAAAGTGGCTTGTCACACCCGAAAACTTTCCAATAACATAATGCTTTAAAGTACGTTGAAGATTTTTTCCGTAAAATGTGGTAGTTGAAGGCAGTTGTTCCATTAATGCCTGCGGCTACCAATATCTGTACTGTTTATTATTGTAGTCACAAGTCACTTGTGTCAGAAGGTGATAAAGTCGCATATATCCACAGCTATAAACACGCAAGTAAGGTTTCCTTTAGGATCTGGAAAGTTCCATAAGTAAAAGTTTTAGTATCCAAAGTTTTGCAAAATTATTTCTTCTAATGACGTCTCTGATTCATTGGTTGAATAAAGAAAAAGATGTACCAATAGATACCTTAGACCCTATAATAATAAAAGTTTGAATAATGCTAGAGAATCAAGAGGGGTTCAACAAAAAATCTGCCAACTCCTGTTGGGCTGGGATCCTCAAGCCCACTTCACTCAAAAGTAACATCCAAATTTCACTCAGGTAAACCAAACTAACCCTAACTAAGCCCTCTCCTCTCTTTTCACCATTTCATCGCAGCAGAATTCCAAAACCATCTACAACAATACCACACTATCAGGTTCATTGCGTGGCGTTCTCCTCCGTTGTCAACGGACGCAGCACCTCCGTCCACCACGTGCGGGCACCAGCCGACTACCATAGCTCGCTTCAGGTTGCCGCAAAGCTTCCATTCAGTCAACGCACTAACCAGTGTGTTAATCGTAGTTTTGCCCAGCTCCGCCGCAGCGACGTCATGCCACCCAGGTGCGATGAACAAGGGGGTTCTCCTTCTCACCAAGGTTGCACTGCTGCGGATGCATGGCGCTGTTGGCAGTGCCATTGAAGCCTCCCTGCTCTCATCTGACGAACGCAATAGGACGTCCTCTGCTCCAGCCTCAAAACCTCACTTGACAGAACTAATTGGTTAGTGTTTAATAATTGGTGTTGATTGATGTAGGTTTTGAGTACCATGGATGATACTTGTTGGATGTTGCCTATGATTTGGGTATAATTAAGGAATTGTTAGATGTTCCTTCTAATTTCGTTGTTATAACTGTTTGTTGTGAATTTTGGTGTTTTTCTATCAACCAGGAAGTTGCATTGGAAGCCAACTCAAATAGCTTTGACATCCAGTTTCCACCTTCCAATGCGTAGCTTTGTGGCTGAGAATAGGTGGGTTTTTCTATATTTAAGTGACACAACTATATTTAAGTGACACAACTTGTATGCATAACAAGAATTCAGTGTTGGATGTTATGGTATTCAGATTGAATATTGTTTCCAAAACACTTGAAGAAAGGGTCACAAATCAAAAGGAACCATCTCTGAATGCACCCAAGCATGTTTTCGTTTTGCTAGATGATATTTTCTATTTTATCTGTATGCTTTAGGTGGCAACTATTGAATGTTGCAATTACCTGAGGTTGATTTTTGGGAGACAAAAATTGATTTAGTACTCTGCTTTATGTTGCAGTGTGTTCTCACCGGCTTGCAGATTGAACTTGGCTTGCATATATTTTTTTCTTTATTATTAAATGCCTCAAGATGTAGTTTACTAGGATTGTGTCTTTGATGTGCACAACAATTTTATACTGATTTATGAAACCATCTATATGTTCACTATTTAAACTTGAACTAAAGTGCTGGCATGTTTTTATCACTACATGAGTTCCTATTTGTATGGCAATTTTAGTTTATAGTTTTGGACTTGTTAGCCAGCTTTAGACTCCAATTAATCTCATTCCACTGAGATTTACTTGTGATCAACTTGACAATTTTTATTCACTCAAATTTATTGTCCTACCAATTAATTGTTTATTTTACAAATATGATTCCGGTATCGACAATATTAGATTGCTTTAATTTATTAGCAAAGTGTGATGATTACATGAACCTATGTTTCACTTATCATGGAACATGATGAATTGATCCACTAAATAATCTATAGTATCGTTAAACAGATTAAACTTTTCCACTACATACTGTGAACACATGATTCATTCAATTATGCAAGCTCTTATATATATATATATACTGTTTTTTTATATTTGATAAGCAATCATTCACATATATGCTGTAAATTCTGATTATTTTAATTTAAATGTTTACACTAAATATATAGAACATATATGTGTGTACCTTCACCTATAAATTAGGCCTTTTTGGCAATTGATTATGATATTGCATTAACAAGAGTTTTTCTTGTGTAACTCATTAAATACTACTGGCAACTAATTTAAAAATGACCTTTTTAAAAGTGACTAGAAATAACCACACACACACAGAGACTAGAAATAACCACACACACACACACGCACGCACGCACATGCATCTAGCACAAAATGCTCTAGCACCATCATCTTTATCCTTATGTCATTTACCTAGACAACTAGAATCATATGCATCTGTTAGATTTGAAAGCAAACCTCCTTATATATATATATATATTCTGTGAATATGTAGCTTGTAATAAACTTTTGATGAATCGGTACTTCTAGAAAATTGCTTAATTTACATCTTTGAAGGATTAGTAAAGAAGTTGATTCTAGAGCTTTCATGGACCCTTCTTTCTTAACAAGGAGTTCTTATTCCTTTTTTTTTTCATTTCCTTTTTTGATAATGATATTTAAGGATTTGTTGGATGTTGCTTTTGATTTCATCTGCAGGTTTTATTAAAGGATTTGAGCCTGTTATATAACTGTTTCTTGTGAACAAGCACCAGGGTTGTGTTGCCATAAAGCCAGTCAAGATGGGGAAAAAGATAAAATGATATTTACCGTTAATGACGTGTCATTCCACATGATCCTATTTGTGACTTACAGCTACTGTTGTCATTGACAGAAATTATTAGAGTCGCGATGCTCGCTAGCTACGTCCATGACATGATGAGCACACTAACTAAAAACAACGTCATAGAGAAGCTTGCGGAGATTGATGAAATCGAATTCGGATTCTTAATTAATTATGTGGATGGTGCTTCTGATAGGCATTAGGATGTTTTTTTTCATTGCGAATTGGATGGTGCTGAATATGTTTTCCGAGTTATCAGGTGCAATGCATTTGCGGATGCATGTACTTCATTGAGAAGTGGATGACTTTTATTTTTTTTAGATATTCCTCAGTAGGTTTCATGTGTTAAGAATTTGAGATTGTCCAGTAATTAGTTCACAAATTGTGGTTGTCTCCAGTTCATTAAGCAATACATTGCCTTATTATGCTATTCAGTCTACTCTCGTTGGTGTATATACCCCATTTGTTTTTTACTACATATAGGTGGCACTTTGATGCATTAACCGGAATGATGTTAACTAAATGGAAGTTTATTTATTTTTTATCCTTGTTTTCTATTGCTGAAATTGTGAAGTTGCTGGTACTTTAAGCATTGCCTGGCCTTCTATTGTAATCAGTCTACTCGGCAGGTTCCTTTGTGTTGGCACCGGTGACTTTATCCAAACTTTTATGTGGATGATGCTTCTGATAGACATTAGGATATTTCTTTTCATTGCAAATTGGATGG
The DNA here is from genome assembly GCF_000816755.2 of Arachis ipaensis. NCBI lineage: Eukaryota > Viridiplantae > Streptophyta > Magnoliopsida > Fabales > Fabaceae > Arachis > Arachis ipaensis. The sequence goes on from NC_029791.2 coordinate 34,919,011, forward strand.
TTCTGGATATATTTTACGAGTTATCACGCGCAATGCATTTGTAGATGCGTGTACTTCATTGAAAAGTGGATAGCTTTTGTTTTTTAACGTATTCCTCAGTAAGTTTCATGTCTTATTATGCTAGTCAGTCTACTCTGCTTGGTATATATTCTCCATTTATGTATGACTACATATAGGTGGCACTTCGATGCATTAAGCGGCATGATGTTAGCTAAATGGAAGTTTATTTTTTTTTTCTATTGCTGAAAGTGTGAAGTTGCTGGTACTTTTAGCATTGCTTGGCCTTCTGTCATAATCAGTCTACTCGGCAGGTTCCTTTATGTTGATATCGGTGACTTTATCCAAGTTTTTAAGTGAATGATGCTTCTGATAGGCATTATGATGTTTATTTTCATTGCGAATTAGATGGTTCTGGATATATTTTTTGAGTTTCATGTCTTAAGCATTCGCGAATGCGTATATTTCATTGAGAAATAAAATAAAACAAAATATAGCTAGGTTAAGGAAATTAAACTCAATCAGGAAATTACAACGAAAATTAAACAAACAAATAAAATGAAAGACATATATAATCATCATTAGATATTGTAATGAAAACCAAAATCTAATTCATTGATTTTTTTTTTCAGTTTCTACATGGTAAATGGCTAGAACATCAAATCCTTCACAATCACACCCTAATAATTAAACATGAAAAAAAAACTCCATCCCTAATTAAAAACCATTATACTAGCTATAAGGACTAATAATAATAATAATACTATAGTCTATGCTAGTATCTATAACAATATTTAACAATAACAAGAATAATAATAGTGTTATTAATTAAATATTCATAGTGATTTAAAAAAATCAGTTTTTGTAACAACAGCATTCCTCACTTTGCTAAGATCTATAACTTTGAGTGTTCTTCCAACATCTTCCAATACTGAGAATGCTGATATTTGACTCCTTGCTAGCCTCCTAGCAATAAACTCATGTGGTGGTAGCAATATTTTATTATTATTATTATTAACATCATATTCATCATAATCTTCAGCTAATAAATCCTCATCTTATTATTAACATTTTATTACTATATAATAAACCACCCAAATAAAAAATATAAAAAATAGTACAAACACACATAGAAGTCAAGCATATATACCTATTGTTATTAATATCTCAACTAACTATATCACTATACCAGATTTTTCCAAATAACTCAACTTAAAAAACATCTAATTAGCATGAATAAGAAACATTCAATAACACATTGTCATAAAATTTCATACAATACAAAACTATCCTATCCAACATACCTTAGACCTCTCTTGAATAACAACTTCACCCACACTCAATTCTTCATTGCCTTCATTTGAATTGATCAATGTGCTATTCGATCCGCCTTCTAGGGTTGAAAGCTCCATGGACGATGCTTTTATCCAGAAGCTTTGTACCGCGAAGTAATTTCTTTGTGCATGAAGGATCTGGTGTGATGGTCTTTGCATGAGAACGGATACGTTATCGAATCACGAACATAACTTGAACCACGCTCATGAACGACATGGCCAATGGCGGCAAGCACTGGGGAGAAGCGACGATGGAGTCACGGGTTGATTGAATTGTTGGAGAGAGTGGGCGAAATTGATAAGTAGAATAGTGAAAGGTTGCACTGCAACCGGGCGGCATGGATCGAGGGTTGCACGCACCGGGGAGAAAGGACGAAGGAGCTACGGGTTGAATGATTTGATGGAGAGGGTGGAAAAAATGGATGAGCAGAAGAGAGAAAGGTTTCACCGTAACCGAGAACCTCTTGCAAGCACCACGATCAATCGCTACACCGCTAATGGCGGCACAGACCGTGGGTTACCGAGAAGGGAGCGCTGGAGGATGCCTTGGATGGAGGAGGTTTGCGCCTTTGCTGTTTGGAAGAGAGGACCGATGCACGGCAGCCGTGGAGAGGGAGAGAGGGTGAAGACTCGAAAGTGTTGAAGTCTCTTCCGTGATTCCCATCGCAAGGTTATGGACGTATCATACCAAACCTGATTTTGACATTAAAAAACAATTAATAACAAATATTCTAAATTAAAAATAAATAAAATTAATTAAGATAATTATAATTAATTAAATTGTTTAATTCCACTGGTTAAAAGTTAGTTCCATATACTTTTTCTAAAAGTTTAGTATGAGAAATTGCTGATTGAAATGAATCTGATTATACTTAAGCATACTTAAGTGCGGTGGGATAGTAATGGGATGCACATTTGATCATCGCATAGCGGATGCATACTCAGCAAACATGTTCCTTGTATCATGGGCCAACATGGCCCAATCCATCAGGCCCAACATCAAAGGCAAAAAAGTTTGTGTTATGCGTAAAATTAAAACTACCATATTGAAAGATAAAAGAAGCTAATTTAATGACTATGGTTAAAAGAAGTAAAATAATTAGGTGGTTTCTAACCAGTCCACTCCTAATTAACATGTAATCCATCCGGTCAATTTTTAATTCGTTGACTTTTGTTTGGTTAGTAATTCTACTACTAATATAATTGTTTAAATTTAACT
>NC_029791.2:34921680-34923279 GCF_000816755.2 Arachis ipaensis
CGAACATTAAATTCATCTAAAATGTTAAAGATAAAATTGAAAACGTTAAAGATAAAATTAAATGAATAAAAAATATTAGGAAAAATTTGAATAAAATTAAACATTAAAAGAGTTAAGCTCCATTTTGGTCATTGAGATTGGCGAGTTGAACTCATTTAGTCCTTGAGATCCCAATTGCTCTAATATAGTCTCCTAGATTCGAAAAAGTGCATCACGTTAGTTCCAAACACATTTTTCGTCACCAGAGCTCAACATCGTGAATGACGTAGCTTAGTTTTTGCCATGCTGGAGAAGGAACAACATCATCGTATATGTTTTATGTAACACCCTAACTACTAAAGCTCACGCTTCCGGCTGCGCGACTCTGATAGCTCGGACATTACGACGACTTTTAAATTATTTAATACTAAAATATGAGTCTGTTTAAAATTTTAAACCGCAATACCGCTCCCAAAGATACTTTCGTTCGATAACGTACATCAATACATACCATACAACTTACAGAAACTCATAAAGAATACATCCATATATATACATACATATATATAAGTAATATTACAAACATAATCCAATATAATTCCTATCCCTCTTACAGATTATATCAAGATAAAGGCGAGGGTGCAGTAAACCATAACTAAAACAATACAGAGCATCACAACAACAATTAAATAAGCTCTTCATAACTTCTGCGCCCACATCCTGAAAGGGGAAAAATGTAGGGGGGGTGAGAAACATCATCCTCGAAAGGGTTCTCAGTAGAGGGTTTTTGGGAATTATTGTAATAGGATACATGAAGATAAACCGTACCAGTGATTAATAACTGTCTTATGCCCCTTTTCAAATACAAAGGTTTACAATAAAAGAGAAATCTGAAATCCTTTTTCTAAAAGAAGAAACTGTTCATTTAAAACAATATTCAAAAGCATTTCCAAAGGCTTATCTATGCTGAACCAAATTAGCCTTTCACACATTTCCAAACCATAACCACAATACCGAAACCAACCATCGGTACATCTCAATTCAACCACGGCCCTAGGCCTAAACAATCCAACCAACAACCAATCACCACAATCCAATAGTGTCCCAGATGCAAACACAGATAGAAAGTTCAAGCACAAACAAACAGTTATTACAAGTAGAACAGTTAGCAATTAATCACATAGGCAAACCAAGTATAATATGCACACCCAACCAATGTCACACAAATGCATATGATGCATGCCTGTCCCTAGTGGCTGATGATATCATCTGTCGGTTACCAAGCCAACCCGACGTGTCCGGTAGCTAACCCGGACACAGTCTCTCTGTGCGCTTTATTATCATTAGAGGGTATCTGCGCCCTGTCGCCATTAGAGGGTATCTGCGCCCTGTCGCCATTAGAGGGTATCTGCGCCCTGTCGCCATTAGAGGGTATCTGCGCCCTGTCGCCATTAGAGGGTATCTGCGCCCTGTCGCCATTAGAGGGTATCGGTGCCCTGTCACCCTTACAACCAGAGAGAAAACACAAGCATACTCGCATACAACATTCATCTCAGCCATCCGGCTTAAATGCACAATTCATTCAATTGCATACATGCATTTATACTCAACCATGGATCA